>NW_007252914.1:118580-129927 GCF_000164805.1 Carlito syrichta | reverse complement strand
GGCGGGGCCGGGCCCTGCGGGGGCGGGGGAGGAAACCGCCAGCGCCTTCGAGACCCGCCCATCAGGCCCCAGGTGGCCCGCGGATACAGCGGACCCGCGAGGGGGACCCCCAAAGCAAACTCCTGCCTCCCAAAAGTTTGCTGACACTGCGAGGGTGACCCCTCTCCGGGTGACTCTGGGAAGTCCTTCTCGCTGGGAAACAGAGAAAGACAAATCTGGAAGCAAGGAGACCCTGGAAGAAGCCAAGTCAGGCACTGCACTAGGCATTTACTTTTGTTCCCTCATCTGTGAAACAAGAATTGTTCCTGTCCCTTCACTTGCTTGTGATAATCACCTCGGGTCCATCAGGGCCTTCTCAGCCAGGCCATCCCAGTGCCCAGATCCACCCCACTGCTGGGCACAACTACCAGCTGCCCTTTCTACAGCTCTCTGGGCTTCGGCTTTTGTCACTTGCAGCCTACGCTTGTCCCTCCCCATCTCCATTCATTATTTATTTGGTACCTATTGGCTGGAGGCACAGTGCCAGGCAAAGACCATACAGAAATGCCGCTTTATTTCCACCACTAAATGCCTGGTTTAGTGGTGGAGATAAATGCCTAATGAGAGCACGGGGTGGCACATATGTGTGAACAGACACAGTGGCGGTCCTGGGTGGCACGTGTCCTACTCATAGACACTGCGGCAGTCCTGGGTGGCACGTGTCCTGTGCACAGACACAGTGACAGTTCTGGGTGGTATGTGTCATGTGTATAGAAATGGTGACAGTCCTGGGTGGCATGTATCCTGTATGCAGGCACAGCAACAGTCTTGGGTGGCATGTGTCCTATGCACAGACACAGTGACAGTCCTGGGTGGCACATGTCCTGTGCACAGACACAGTGACAGTCCTGGATGGCATGTATCATACGTGCACAGTCATTACAACAGTACTGGGTGGCACACATCCTGCACAACTAGATATGGTGACAGTCCTGGGTGGCACGTGTCCTATGCATAGACACGGTGGTAGTCCTGGGTGGCACGTGTTCTGTGCACAGACACGGTGACAGTCCTGGGTGGCACGTGTCCTGTGCACAGACCCAGTGACAGTTCTGGGTGGTACGTGTCATATATATAGAAATGGTGACAGGCCGGGCTTGGTGGCTCAGCCTTTAATCCCAGCACTTTGGGAGGTCAAGGCAAGTGGACTGCCTGCACCCGCGATTTTGAGACCAGCCCAGGCAACTTGGCGAGACCTTGTCTCTATAATAAAAAAATAAAAAATTAGCCCAGCGTGGTAGCACACACCTGTAGTTCTGGCTACTTGGAAGGCTGAGGTGGAAGGATTGCCGGAGCCCAGCAGGTCAACGCTGGGGTGGCTGTGAGCGTGCCACTGCACTCCAGCCTGGGCAATGGAGTGAGACTCCAACTCAAAAAAAAAAAAAAAAAAGTCCTCGGTGGCATGTATCCTGTATGCAGACACAGCAACAGTCTTGGGTGGCATGTGTCCTGTGCACAGACACAGTGATAATCCTGGGTGGCACATGTCCTGTGCACAGACATAGTGACAGTCCTGGGTGGCACGTCATGTACATAGACGTGGCGACAGTCCTGGGTGGTATGTATCCTGTGCAACCAGATATGGTGACAGTCCTGGGTGGCATGTGTCCTGTGTGCAGACATGGTGACAGTCCTGTGTGGTATGTGTGACAATCCTGAGTAGCACATGTCCTGTGTGCAGACTTGGTGACAGTTCTAGGTGGCACGTGTCCTGTGCACAGATGGGGTGACAGTCCTGGGTGGCCTGTGTCATGTGAGCACACAGTGACAGCCCTGGATGGTCTGTGTCCTGTTCACAGACAGAGTGATAATCTTGGGTGGCACATGTCCTGTGCACAGACACGGTGACAATCCTGGATAGCACATGTCTTGTGTGCAGACACAGTTACAGTTCTGGGTGGCACGTGTCCTGTGCACAGACACAGTGACAGTCCTGGGTGGCCTGTGTCATGTGCGCACAGACACAGTGATAGTCTTGGATGACATGTATCATATGTGCACAGACACTACAACAATATTGGGTGCATGCATCCTGTATGCAGACATAGTGACGGTCCTGGGTGGTACATAGCAAGTGCACAGACATGGCAACATGCCTGGGTGGCACATGTCATATGTGCATAGACACTACAACAGTGTTGGGTAGCAGGTATCCTGAACAACCAGACAAGGTAACAGCCCCAGGTAGCACGTGTTGCACGCACACAGACATCATAACCATTCTAGAGGCTACGTGAATCCAAAGCCAGGACACCAGGAAAACTTTCCTCAAAAAACAGAACATTCTCCATAACCTACATCTCCGTCTTCTCTGATCTATGGAAGCACTGATAACGAGTATTTTACAAGCTGACCTGAAGACCCAACCAAAAAGACAAAGAGGGTCTGGAAAAAATGAGAAGACATCCGCCACCACAAGGGGGTGCTGAGCTGGTTCAAAAGAATTACCTGGGGGGCAACCCCCTTAGGTCCCCTCCCACTGTGGGAGCTTTTCTGTTCTCTCAATAAATAAATCCTGCTTTCTAAATAAGAGAGAGAGAGGGAGAGAGAGAATTGCCTGGGGAGGCCAGGCATGATGGCTCATACCTGCAATCCTAGCGCTTTGGGAGACTGAGGTGGGAGGATTGCTTGAGCCCAGGAGTTTGAGACCAACCTGGGCAACATAGCGAGACCTCGTCTCTACAATAAATCAAAAAATTAGCCAAGCATGGTGATACGTGCCTGTAGTCCCATCTCCTCGTGAGGCTGAGATGGAAGGATTGCCTGAGCCCAGGAGGTTGAGGCTGTAGTGAGCCATGATCGTGCCACTGCACTCCAGCCTGGGCATAAGACCACTGTCTCAAAAAAAAAAAAAGAATTATCTGGGGACCTTTTGAAAAATTCTGAATTTTGGACTATATGCCCCAAAATTCTAATTCTCTGTGGCCAGGGAGGGGCTTGGGAACCTGTATTTGTAAAAAAATGTCCCTGAGTGACGTCCCTGTAAAACATGTGACATCATTTGGGAACCACCTCCTTGGAGTCTCTTCTCTTCCAGGGGCCAATCCCACCCCCATTGGGAGGACCAGCTGGGACCTGTCCCACTGGACAGGGCTGGGCGGCAGGGAAGCCAGTGGTGGCAATGACCGGGGTGGGATGGAGGAGGGAAGCCAGACGGGGTGGGTGGCCTTGGGGTGTGTGGGTGACTCAGCCCCACGCCAGCCACTGGCGGTGTCAGGTGGCAGCCGCACTCTTGTTGCCATGACAACTCCTCTCCCCGGAAGACAGGAAGGCCTGTCCGACGGGTTTGTTTGTGCTCAGAGGAGCTGAAGCGGAGAGCCCAGGCCATAGGGAAGGGCAGGGGATAGGCAGGCAGAGAGTAAACCCGGCAGAATGGGTGGCTGCAGAAACCAGCAGCGGGCAGAGGGAACCTGCTTCAGGGAACAGGTAGATGAAATAATGGCAGTGACAGGCGGCAGGTGGAAGGAACAGGTGGGGAGGACGCAGAGGATAATGGGCAGGGAACAGGTGCAGGAAATGACAGTGGAAATCAAGGAAGACAACGGAATGAAAGGTAAGGGAGAGATGGGTGGAGACAGAAGTGACAGCAAGGGTAAGAGTGCAGAGGAGGACGGGACACGACTCGGGGACCAGGGACCAAGACCAGAGAGGGAAGCTGCTTTAGTCAGCCAAGCAAGTCCAGGGTTCAGGGAGCTTCTCTATGCCTGTGGGAAAGGATTGGGGAATGTTTTGCATTACATAAAGTTTGCTCTTGAGGCTGGACTTGGGGACCAGGGGCTCAGTAGGGCACTGAGACTCCCACTTTAGTACAGAAACTCAGAAGGAAAGTGAGTCCTGCCATAAAGTTTAAGATCTTTTCATGACAAGCTGACGAAGCCTCCACCAGCCTCCTCAGCCTCTCCCTGGCCCTCCCCTGACCTCACCTGCCAGGGCTTTAATGCGAGACCGCTCAAAGAGGCGGGCCGAGCTGCTGTCATTGTCCCAGTCCGAGTCAGGCAGGTCCCAGCGGTTGTTGATATCACTGTACTGGCCCTGGATCTCCAAGCTGTCGAAGTCTGTGGGTGACAGAGTGCTGCTCATGGTGGTGGGTGGCTTCCTGCTCCTGCAAGGAGAACATGGCTGGTGAGGGGCGTCTTGGGCCACCAAGTTCGCCACAAACCGAGTCCCCCCAGCTTCCACCTTACCCTAGCTCGTGCCACTGCACTCCAGCCTGGGCATAAGACCACTGTCTCAAAAAAAAAAAAAAAAGCCTTTTCCCTAGCTCGGTTCCGCTCTCCTTGGAGCCAAAGATCGTGGGTTTTTGTTTTGTTTTGTCAGTTGCAGTGTCTCAGAGCTACACAGTGGACAGGAAGGGCCCCAAGGACCTCCAGCTAGAGAGGCATGGGGTAGCAGGTACACCAAAAGGAGTGATGGGCTTCAGTGTGCTTCAGGACAGCAGTGTATAGCCCAGGGTAATGCAGGCAGCAGACACGGAGCCCCTTGGGCAATAATGAGTAGAAACTGTCATTCTCTCATTCCTCAGTTCTCCAAGTTATTATGGGTCCCTACTCAACCCAAGATGGCCTTTTATACCCTGTCGGCGATTGAGATGAAAAGACCCGGATCCTGGTTGGGCTCGGTGGCTCAGCCTGTCATCCCAGCACTTTGGGAGGCCGAGGTGAGTGGATTGAGCCTGTGGGTTCGAGGCTAGCCCAGGCAACTTGGTGAGATCTCATCTCTACGATAAATCAAAAATTAGCCGGGCACGGTAGCGTGTGCCTATAGTTCTGGCTACTTGTAAGGCTGAGGTGGAAGGATCGCCGGAGCCTAGCAGGTCGAGGCTGTGGTGGCCGGGAGTGTGCCACTACACTATAGCCTGGGCAATGGAGTGAGACTCCAACTCAAAAAAAAAGGAAAAAGAAAAGACCTAGATTCTGCTTTTGAGCTAAGACAAATCTATGATACTATAGGAAGACTAATGCGCTATTTGGAAAGTATGGCTAAAGTCCCCAGGAGTTCAAAGGAGGACACAGCATGGTTCTTTCCCCCTTGTTCCATTTTGTTTGTCACAGAGAATATTTAATACATGCTCAATAAATGTCAGTGTGATATGTGTCCCTGTCATTTACATGCATCACCTTATCACAACCCCCACAGGGCAAGGGTCCCCACTGTCATACCCATTTCATAGATGAGGAAGCTGTACAGAAGAAGTTAAGACACTGGCTCAAGGTCACGCAGCTGGGAGAAACAGCACTAGGTTTTGAAGTGAAGTTCTTTCTGAATCAGGGGGATGATCTTTTTTTTTTTTGAGTTGGAGTCTCACTTTGTTGCCCATGCTGGAGTGCAGGGCATGCTCACAGCCACCGCAGCCTCGATCTGCTGGGCTCAGGCAATCCTTCTGCCTGAGCCTTCCAAGTAGCTGGAACTATAGGCACGTGCCACCATGCCCAGCTAATTTTGTTTTTTCTTTGAGTTGTAGACTCACTCTGTTGCCCAGACAGGAGTGCAGTGGCACGCTCACAGCCAGCCCAGCGTCGACCTGCTGGGCTCCGGCAATTCTTTCATCTCAGCCTTCCAAGTAGTTGGAACTATAGGTGCATGCGCTACCACGCCTGATGAATTTTTTATTTATTGTAGAGGCAAGGTCTCGCCAAGTTGCCCGGGTGGGTCTCGAACCCGCGGGCTCAGGCAATCCAATCGCCTAGGCCTCCCAAAGTGCTGGGATGACAGACTGAGTCACCAAGTCTGGCCCATTTCTTGATTTATTGTAGAGATGAGGTCTCACCAAGTTGCCCAGGCTGGTCTCAAATCCCTGGGCTCAGGAAATCCTCTTGCCTCGGCCTTCCAAAGTGCTGGGATTACAGCCTTGAGCCACCGAGCCAGGCCAAGGGGGACAATCTCTTAACCACAGCCTCTTGAACACAGAGCATCCACCATCCTCAGTCATCCTGGAGCCTTTTAGTTGCTCCCCTGGAGGAGGGATCAGTACCTTTCTAGGGCTCAGGCTGCAGAAATTTGGACCATGTATTCTCGCCAGCGCTACTTATGACTCTCACTTATGCAAACACACTGTGTCCTAAAAACTAACAAATGAGGTTCAGATTAGCTGCTGGGACGTAAAAAAACAAACCAAAACCCTCTACCACCCAAAGTTCCTGTGTAATTCAGCAGCCATTCAAGGGAATGTGGGGGTGCTGGGTCTGTAACCTTTAACAAAACCCCCAGTTCTACATTTCTCATGTCCTAGTACCTCTCAAATACCAAGACATTTTAAGCCCGAGCAGGGCTGTGGTCTTGGCAGTCTCTGGTTCTGGAAAAGGAGACGATATGGAGAGCCTCTTGTGTGTTTCGGGCAAGGAGAAAGGGGTGGGTGGTGAGACCAAGTAGGTAGGGAGGTATGTGCCCATGGACACACAAAGGCAGAGCCTGGCTTCTGTCACTAACTGGTTCCATGAAGCTGAACTTGACCTGCTTGAAAGCCAGGGTTGTCCACCCCTCCCCTTTCTCCCAGAGAGAAAACACACATAAGGATTTTCCTAGGAGTAGCATTAATGAGATGCAAGGGACCTAAGGTCCAAGGTTCCTAAATTTTGGCTTTTATCCCTTGCAGTAGGAAAGGGAGCTTAATCTCCACTAGACCAGCTGGGCTCAGTGGCTCAGCCTGTAATCCTGTGCCTTTGGGAGGCTGAGGTGAGTGGATGGCCTGAGCCCACGGGTTCGAGACCCACCTGGGCAACTTGGTGAGACCTCATCTCTACAACAAATCAAAAATTAGCTGGGTGTGGTAGCGCACGCCTGTAGTTCCAGCCACTCGGAAGGCTGAGGCGGAAGGATCACCGGAGCCCGGAAGGTTGAGGCTGCGGTGCCCGGGAGCGGCCACTGCACTCCAGTCTGGGCCACAGAGTGAGACTCCGACTCAAAAAAAAAAAAAAATCTCCACCAGATCGAGGATTCCTTTCCCGTTCAAAATCCACCATTTCCCCCAGCAGGTTCTCCGAATTTGTTCTGTAAATATTTACATAAAAACACACTCTAGGGCAGAGGTGAATCACCCTGAGTAAAGAGTGCTGTGGGCAAGGCATGACCTGAACTAAAGTCACCTAATACTCTGAGGGGCTAGAAAGTTAAGCAGGCCACATCTCAGGACCCCACGCTTCAGGATCAAGTATAATTCCATTTCTCCCAGCCCTTCAGTTAGGGCGTCCTAACCAGCAGCCACATTCATGCTGAGCTCTGGAATTGATCCTTCCAGTTCTCAAACTCTCCCTGCACAGAACTCCCCACAAAAACACCTATATCCTATCCCTCCACCACTCCTCCTGACCCTCGGTTTTCATGACCTCTTTTTCTTTTACTAGGAGCTACAAACCTACTAAGGTCAGCCCCTAGGAGTGTTTTGCTTGACCAATAAGCAACTTTAAAGTAATTGATTTTACTGCCGGGTATGGTGGATCACACCTATAATCCTAGCACTTTGAGAGGCAGAGGTGAGAGGACTGCCTGAGCCCAGGGGTTCAAGACCAGCCTGGGCAACTTGGTGAGACTTTGTCTATACAATAAATAAAAAAATTAGCCAGACACGGTGGTGCGTGCCTGTAGTTCCAGTTACTTGGAAGGCTGAGGCAGAAGGAACTCCTGAGTCCAGCAGGTCAAGGCTGTGGTGGCTGTGAGTGTGCCACTGCACTCCAGCCTGGGTGGCAGAGACTCCAACTCAAAATAATAAAAATAAAAAAGATAAAATAACTGATTCCAGATTTCTTCAGGTGGGTCTGTGCTTACCATTTTTCTGCAGGCTCCGCCATTCCTTTTGTCTCCTACCCAGCCATTTCACAAGTCTATGTTACCTGCCTGGCCCCTAAAGATGCTTGAGGCTTTCAGACCCTGCCTTGTATCTTTGTACTCCACAAAGAACAGAAACTTAAGGAAGCCAACCATCTGTCCCCATTTCCAAAGTACCATATCCCTGAAGCCCCCAGAAGCTGCACACAACCCAAACAATGACCACTTTGATTTTTTTGGTGATCCAACTTATTCCTCCCAAGGGACCCAATCGGGGTCCAGGGATAGGATCCAGACCTTCCACAGAGGTCCAGCTGTTAGAATTCTATCATTTCCAGGAGAAAGTATGGCGCTGGAACCTTCTCTTCCCCCAAATAAAAATTCAGCCACTTACACACTCCTCTCACCAAATCAAGTTTGTGTTCTGAGTTTCCAGGAATGCTGTGACATAGATAAGGAACCAAGCTGGCATTGGCGTCCTTAGATCACAGACCCCCACAGGGCCACTGTGTTGTGACTCCAGAGAATTTACTCAGATAGACTTCCATGCAAATAGTGCTCTCTAGTGTGGTACGGTTCTGTGACTCTGAGGTCTTATCTCTGTGTCTCTGAGTTTTGGTTTCTGAGAATTCCATCTCTGTAGCCCCCTGGTCTTTTGGGCAGTATACTGTGTTCTCTGTGTCCCCTACTGCCTTCTCCAGATTTCTATAGTTTTCTTTTTTTTTTTTTTTTTTTTAGTTGAAGTCTCACTCTGTCGCCCAGACTGGAGTGCAGTGGCCACTCCCAGCCACCGCAGCCTCAACCTGCTGGGCTCCAGCGATCCTTCCACCTCAGCCTTCCGAGTGGCCAGAATTACAGGCACGCGCTACCACGCCTGGCTAATTTTTTGATTTATTGTAGAGATGAGGTCTCGCCTGCCCAGGAGGGTCTCGAACCCGCGGGCTCAGGCAATTCACTCACCTCAGCCTCCCAAAGGCGCGGGATTACAGGCTGAGCCACCGAGCCTGGCTCTATAGTTTTCTATGTGAGTTTCGTCTACACATATTCTGCTTTTGTTTCTTTTCACCAGGTAGATCATTCCTCACCCACGACCTAGTCTCCATGCGCACACTTCCTTAGTTTGCCTTCTTCCCCTGCCCCTGCTTCATCACCCCCTATTCTCTTGACACTGGGGAAACTTCCACCTTACTCTTCTCTGTGGATTCCTGAGGTCTGGCAACAGGGCAGAGCAGCTGCTAATCCAGATTACAGTTTCACCAGTACCTTATTCTTAGCTACTGACCTCAAGGCCAGGCACAAGTAGCTTACTTGCTAGTGCCAGAATAACTTGCAGGCTTGGGGTCCTGCCGGGATCTACGCCCAAGCACTGCTGAATGCAGACTTGCTCACACGTGCCGATCCCAGCGGCAGCTGCCCTCCCTCCCCGTTTCCTCTGTTTTAGCGGGTGTGTTAAGTTAGAACTCCTGTCCCCTGGCTAGAGGCTGTCTTGTACCCTCATTCCTCCTCTCACCACATCCTGCCCCTGATTAATTCCTTCCCTCCCTGGGAGAGCGTTGATCATTCCCTCCTCTCTGCTCTCACAGCACTCGGCAGGCAGCTATTATTGTACTCATCACATTGTATTACGGTTAGTTGTTTATGGGTCTCTCTGCCCGCTCCACTTTTAACTCATTGAGGGCAAGGGCTGTGTCTTACTACCGTCTTGTGATTCCCGAACCCAGTACAATAGGTATTCAGTAAAGAGACACTGAATGAATTGGCCATAATTCACGTTTTTGGTCATCAAATTAATGTCTTTGGGAGGGCCAGGGAGAAGCTCAAGGAAAGAAGGAAAACAGGATAGGAAAAGATCTCCTGCTCCTTGGCTGGAGTACTTTCAGGGTTGAGCTGGATGGCTCAGGACCTGGGATTCTCAATCTGGCATGAGTCCCAAAGACCTGCAGGGCTGTTAAATTGTTGATCACTGGGTCCTGCCTCCAGAGTTCCTAATTTAGTAACTCTGGGGTAGTGTCTGAGAATTTGCATTTCTACCCCATTCCCAGGTGACCCTGAAGCTACTGGCCTGGGGACCACACTTTGAGGGCCATAGTTGTCCAAAGATGAGAGCCGCTGGAATTAGTTAGAGGAACTCTGAGCACTGAGGAGACCCAAAATTTCAGGAGTGAGTGTGACCCAGGGATAGCATTGAGGTCTGCTCAGGCCCTATCCCACACTAAACTCAAATACTCCTTTGCTTCAGGAGCCGCAGGAGATGAAAAAGGAAAAGCAAGAGGGAGTGGGTGTGAGAACTAATGAGAGAACTAGAGCTCTTCCCCGACAGAGCGAATCACAGATGTGTGGAAGGAGAACTGCTGGGCTGGAGAAGCCATGGGAAGACAGAGTTGGATAAATGACAGCGTGATGAATAATAGATTAGAAGAAATGAGGACTTTGGCGAAGTAAAAATTGTATTTGTCTCAAAATATAAATGGGGGGGGGCTGGCAGACAGATACAAGGAGAAAGAAATCACTCCAGGCTGCTAGGAAGGCAAGAGAAAGATGCACCCAGGGCAGAGAACAGAAGGCACAAATGACAAACCCCAACCTATTTCCCAACCTGTGTTCCTGATCAATTCTCATCAAGGAATTTAGGAACCGAGCTGAAGAGGGGGAATGAATTTTTATTTTCTCCTTTAGAACCCTCCACTGAGGGCAGATTTGTTCAAACGTTTCACTCTCTTGCTACTTCCCTACCCCAAGTCCGAGGCAGCATCAGTTTCTCCAAAAGACAAATCCAAGTTCCATCTTAGGTTTTCCTTGGCCAATCTTTTGCTCTTCTGAGTATGCCAAGAGGTTGCTCCACACCTCAAGCTAAGACACATCTTTGAAACTCACTCTGCCCTCCTCACCTTCAAGGAAAACTGGTTTGTGGATGCCCTACCCATACTTGAAACCTACCAGCTCTCCAGCGTTGGAACTGTGGCTGCTGGGAGGTGGGGGGAGGGCCGCTGGGAAACAACCCACGGAGACAACATGTAGCAGGTTAAGACAGGGGCAAGCCTGAATCTCAGACAAGCATGCAATGTCATGGGTTAATGGGGTAAACTCGTTCCCAGCAAGAGTGGGTGGTAAATATTCACTGTGGTGCTGGAGTTGGAACACCCCAGCAGCGAGTAGGCCTGGCCCAGCAGTTTCGTGCGGGGCGGTCCCCGAAGCCCGGTAACTGTCCCGGCCACAGAAACACCTTACACAGCAGCTTTCCCAAAGCCCGAAGGCTCTTCATTCTCCCTCTGCCAGCGCTGCGGTCACCACAGCCAACCGTATCCCCCTCTCCCACGCATTGTGGGGGAGCAGAAAGCAGAGCATGGAGCTAGCTCTCAAAAGGGCGAGGAGGAGCCCACACGGCTGCAGATCGAACCCCCAACGAGCTCCCAGCAGGGAGAGGGAGCCGGGCGCTGGCAGCCGCCGGGCAGAGGCGGCTGAGCGCGCCCCCAGCAGCTGGCCCGGCGCCGGCCGGTCCGCCCGGGCAGCCTCGGCGACGCGAACAGCCGGCGCTGTCAGACGCGCT
>NW_007252914.1:111551-118068 GCF_000164805.1 Carlito syrichta | reverse complement strand
CATGGCAACCGCGGCCCCTCTCGGCTCTCCCCGCGGCTCCCCGGCCCGGGGTCGCTGACCTTCCCCGGGGCCATCGCGGAGGCAGCCCCGCGGCCGGCTGCCGACCCCCACCTCCTTCCGCGTGGGTTCCCCCGACCCCCGCCTTCCGGTCCCCGCCAGCTCCGCTCACCGTCGGCCGCCTGGGTACCCCCCACCGCTTACGGGGCTCGGCCTCCCCCGTTGGACGTTCCACCTTTGTCCCCGTTGCGATTTGCATCCCAAATCCGTATTCCCCGGGACACGCGAGCTTCCTTTCCAGCACTCACCGCCGACGAGGTTTCCCGAGATTCAGCCTCTGTCTTCCAAGATTTCCTCCTCGGGCACCTCCAGTCCATCTCCCTCAAGCATTTCTCTCACCCATCCCTTCTTTCTCCCGTCCTCCTTCGGGCAGGTAGACCGGCTCTCTTTCCCAAAGCGTCTCCATGGTACAAATGGAGATTCGCCTTCTCACAAATCAGATTCTCGGAGCAGTCATCACAGCCGCTTCTCAGCTCCTCTCATTTATCAACCAGGCGAACGCCGGCCTAGTCACTGTCTTGAGGGGGATGGGGGCGGGGATGGACATTTCTAGGCCTGGCACGGCTGGGTTTCTTCTTCGTTTATTAGCGTCGGAGCGGTCTAAGGTCTGAGGACCTTAACCAACTGCTATCTGCTTAGGAAAGGGAGGAATTATGCCCAAATCATAACACATAGAGTGCCAGGTGGGTGCTAAAAGTGAATCATGTCATGTGACTCCCGCCCCCACTCCCGCTCTGCGAGGTGGGTGCTGTTCTTCCAGACGAGAAAACTTAGCTCAGAGATAAACTGGTGATGCACAGTGAGCTTTGGTAGGGAGCCATTAAGCTATATACTGCCTCTGAAGATGTGGGCCCGCTTCTACCATGAGGATGCCTGAAATAGCCAAGTAAGGGCGCTCAAAGAACAGGCTTTGAGTGAATTATTGGGGTTAAGGTTTTATAATAGTTTTAGGGGTAACTGCATTTTAAGATTTTGCTCCTTTCTAAAAACGTATGCATCCTGAAACAAATATGTGTAATTGAAGTACTTTCCACATACATTTTTGGCAAGGTGAAATCACTTGTGTTAAACACACTTGAAAACATTTTCAAGGTAAAAAATGAAAATTCTGCTACCAACCCTGACCGGTTGTGTCATCTCTCTATCAGGCCTTGGTTTTCCTGATCTATAAAATGGGTTGGAAGGCAGTTTGGGGAAATGTACTAGATTACTTGGAAGTTCTCTTCTAGCTCTGATATTTGTGATTATACCACTAAACTGGCGCTCAGCCTTCTGGTGTGCTCCTCACCATTAGCTGTAATTTAGGCTATTTATGATTTTTTTTTTTTCTTGAGTCGGAGTCTCGCTGTTGCCCAGGCTGGAGTGCAGTGGCACGATCATGGCCGCTGCAGCCTCAGCCTGCTGGGCTCAGGCAATCCTTCCGCCTCAGTCTTCCAAGTAGCTGGAACCACAGATGCTCGCTACCATGCCGGCTAGTTTTTCGATTTATTGTAGAAACGAGGCCTCGCCAAGTTGCCCAGGCTGGTCTCAAACCCCTGGGCTCAGGCAATCTTTTTGCATCTGCCTCCCAAAGTGCTGGGATAACAGGCGTGAGCCACCGTGCCTGGCTATTACTATTTTTTAATAGTCATTCTTTCAGGCAGTAGAGTCAAAGAATCAAGGGCAAAGGCTGCAACTCTTTCCAGAGGCAGGAGTATGTGCTGATAGGTTCAGGGGAAAGGAGGCACCAACATGTACATAACGGTCATCGAGGAGACTTGATCAGGGTCATGACCTGCCAAAAGAGATGAAACCACCAAACTGCTGCTGCTATATGGTTATGGGAACCAAAAATGTCAATGACAGTGTATTAGATAATGACCCAATTTGAAGTCAAGGATGTTAGTTCTTATAATTAGCATAATAAACTTTTATAGAATCATTTCCCATTTTCATTATTTCTTTTCTTTTCTTTTTTTTTTTTGAATCAGAATCTCACTCTGTCACCCAGGCTAGAGTGCAGTGGCATGCTCACGGCCACCACAACCTTGACCTGCTGGGCTCAGGCAGTCCTTCTGCCTCAGTCTTCCAAGTAGCTGGAACTACAGATGCATGCCACCACGTCCAGCTAATTTTTCTTGATTGATTGTAAAGATGTGGTCTCGCCAAGTTGCCCAGGCTGGTCTTGTACCTCTGGGCTCAGGGTCCTTTTGCCTCCACCTCTCAAAGTGTTGGGATTACAGGCGTGAGCCACTGCGCCCATCCTCAGCATTTCATAATCCTTCAAAAAGCCTTGTGAGGTAAACATTCTCATTCTCATTTTACTGAGCAAACTGATGTTCAGACACCTAAGTGAATGTCCAAGTTCACATAATAAGTTCATGGTAGAGACTCCAGGTCTTCTGATTCCTTATAAGTTCTTTTTCCTCTGAGGAAGAGGAAGATAGCAGAATAGTTCAAAACACTGATTTTGGAATCAGACTCCCTGGGTTTAAAACCTAGTCCTGCCACCTTCTGACCGTGTGACCTTGGGCATGTTACCTCCCTGGTGTTCAGTTTCCTCACCTTTAAAATGGCTTCATAATGTGGGGATCAAATGAGTTATTGCAGACAAAATACTAAAACTTTGCCCAGCACATAGTAAGCACTCAGTCAGCCAGCATCGGCCATTATTACTTTACTGTATTTTTATTTTTCCATAGTTTCTCAATTTGGAGAGGAAGTGGGTTCAATAAAGAGAACGCTGAGATTGCTTGTCTCAGCTCTGTGCCTGGGTTGCTTTGGAAACTTGTTATTTTGCTCTGTAGTCAATCGGTCCAGTCAATGATGAAGAAAACATCTGCTTCCTTTTCACTTGAGATCAAAAGTGAGTTAAATGATGTCCACCAAGTTTGCTGAGATTCTCAGAGGATCTAGATTTGCTGCTTACATTACCAACATGCATGTAAAGGCCTTGGTTCCTGCCACCAAACCTACAGAAGAACTTGAATTCTCAGCTCTTGTTTCTATACCAGGGAAGAGGTATCCCTCCTTCCATCTGACATGAATTCATCAGGCTCCTGCTCTAAGTCTTATCCCTTCTCACAGCCTCATGGCCCTTACTCCTGGTGAGCTCTCTGTCTGGGGGCTCCTTCCTGTCATCATTTAAACTTGCTTAAGTATCTGCCAGCTTAAAAAATAAGAAACCTGGCTGGGCTCGGTGGCTCATGAGCACTTTGGAAGAATGAGGCCAGAGGATTGCTTGAGCACAGGAGTTAGAGACCAGCCTAAGTCACATAGGGAGACCTCATCTTTATAAAAAAAAAAATAGATTAGTCGGTAAGGTGGTGCACACCTATAGTCCCAGCTACTCAGGAGGCCGGGGCAGAAGGATTTCCTGAGCCCAGGAGGTAGAGGCTGAAGGGATCTCACTCTGTTGCCCAAACTGGAATGCAGTGGCACACTCACGACCACTGCAGCCTCAACCTGCTGGGTTCAGGTGATCCTTCCACTTTAGCCTTCTAAGTAGCAGCAACTACAGGCATGCGCGATCACACCTAGCTTATTTTTTTGCTAGAAATATAATCCCCAATTAATATTAGTAACTATTATGATTCTTCATCCTCTGGTTCATGCTTCTTTTTTCTCTCTTTCTTTTTTTGAGTCAGAGTCTCACTGTCGCCCAGTCTGGAGTGCAGTGGCACACTCACGGCCTCCTCAGCCTCGACCTGCTGGGCTAAGGCAATCCTTTTGCCTCAGCTTTCCAAGTAGCTGGAACCACAGGTGCACACCACCATGCCTGGCTAATTTTTTGATTTATTGTAGAGACAAGGTCTCTCCAAGTTTCCCAGGCTGATCTTGAACCCCTGGGCTCCAGCAGTCCTCTCGCCTCTGCCTCCCAAAACGCAGGGATTACAGGCATGGGCCATTGCACTCAGCTGGTTCATGTTTCTCATATCTTGGATCTCAGTTCAAAGGGTTTGAGGGAGGTCTCCTTTTCCCATTTCACTCCTGAACTAGGTTGTGACTCTGTTAAATTCTCTCATATGAACTTTTCATTCATAACACTCATTATTCTTTGTGTTTATATATCTGAGGGGTTATTTTATTAATGTCTGTTAATGATACCAGAGACTTCTCCAGGAGGACAGAGACAGTGTCCATTTTACCTGCCATTATCTCCCCAGATCCTAGAACAGTGCCCGACACATTCTAAGCCATATGGTTTTTGAATGAATGTTTGACTGGAGGTGAGGAAGTGGAGTCAATGAATGCAAATGACTCAGGAAGACTGTGAACACAGAGTTACACATAATTTTATTTAATCCTGATAACAACTCTGAGAGGTAAGTATTAACCCCATTTTACAGATGAGGAAATGGAGACATTGAGAGACTAAGTACCTAAGGGTCATCAAACCAGGCAGGGACAGTGCTGGGATTTTATTTTATTTTATTTTTTCGAAGTTGAAGGCTCACTTTGTTGCCCAGATTGGAGTGCAGTGGCAGGCTCCTGGCCACCACAGCCTAGACCTGCTGGGCTCTGGCAATCCTTCCGCCTCAGCCTTCAAAGTAGCCAGAACTACAGGTGCACGCTACCACGCCCAGCTAATTTTTGATTTATTGTAGAGACGAGGTCTCCAAGTTGCGCAGGCGGGTCTCGAACCCGCGGGCTCAGGCAATCCACTCACCTAGGCCTCCCAAAGTGCTGGGATTACAGGCTGAGCCATTGAGCCCGGATTTTATTTTATTTTTTTTAGAGCTGGGATTTTATTTTATTTTATTTTTTGAGTTGGAGTCTCACTCTGTCGCCCAGACTGGAGTGCAGTGGCCGCTCCCGGCAACCGCAGCCTCGACCTGCTGGGCTCCGGCGATCCTTCCGCCTCAAGCTTCCGAGTAGCCGGAATTATAGGCGCGCGCTACCACGCCCAGCTAATTTTTTGATTTTATTGAAGAGATGAGGTCTCGCTGCCCAGGCGGGTCTCGAACCCGCGGGCTCAGGCAATCCACTCACCTCAGCCTCCCAAAGGCGCGGGATTTACAGGCTGAGCCACCGAGCCCGGCTTAGAGCTGGGATTTTAACCCAGTCTGACGCTTGAGCCTATGTTCTTTGCCATAGAGTGTTCTTTGCCACAGCCTGTGTTTTTTGCCACGCCAGGCCTACTGTTGCAGAACACGTGGTGTATGTAAGAAATGGCGAGAAGCCTAGTGTGCTGGGAAAACAGAGGGCAGGAGGGAATGTGTAATGAATAGCAGCTGGGGAGGTAGGCGAGGGCTAGATCAGGCAGAGATTTCGATGTCATTTAAAGAGTTCTGATTTTCATGTTTGGAGCTCTGGAAGGCTATCGAGGAGTTGAAACAAGGAAGTGAAATGGTCAACTTTGTTATTTATTTGTTTGTTTTTAGAGAGGAGATCCTACTATGTTGCCCAGGCTGGAATGCAGTGGCTATTCACAGGTATGATTCCAACTCCTGGGCTCAAGTGAATTCTCTTCCTGAGGATCTTTTTTTTTTAGAGACGAGATCTCGCCAAGTTGCCCGGGCTGGTCTCGAACCCGTGGGCTCAGGCAATCCACTCGCCTTGGCCTCCCAAAGTGCTGGGATGACAGGCTGAGCCACTGAGCCTGGACCCTGAGGATCTTCAGCTTCCCAAGTAGCTGCAACTATAGGTGTGCCACTGTGCCCAACCAGCTTTGTCTTTTTTTTTTTTTTTTTGAGTTGGAGTCTCACTCTGTCACCCAGACTGGAGTGCAGTGGCCGCTCCTGGCCACCGCAGCCTCGACCTGCTGGGCTCTGGCGATCCTTCTGCCTCAGCCTTCCAAGTAGCCAAAATTACAGGCATGCGCTACCACGCCCGGCTGATTTTTTGATTTATTGTAGAGATGAGGTCTCGCTGCCCAGGCAGGTCTTGACCCTTCGGGCTCAGGCAATTCACTCACCTCAGCCTCCCAAAGGCGCGGGATTACAGGCTGAGCCACCGAGCCCGGCTCAGCTTTGTCTTTTAAAAGATTACTCTGAGGCCAGGCTCGGTGGCTCAGGCCTGTACTCTCAGCATTTTGAGAGGCGGAGGTGAGAGGATTGCCTGAGCTCAGGGGTTCGAGACCAGCCTGAGCAACATGGTGAGACCTCGGCTCTACAATAAATCAAAAAATTGACAGACGCTGCGGGAGCCAGCTCCATGGCCCCATCGAGGCTCTCTGGACTGCTTAGCTGCACCTCAGCAGCAGTATGGAGAGCTGCAAGATCACTCTTCCTGTGTCATTCTTTGAGGAAAGCAAATGCTTCTCAAGGAGGGAAATCTGAACCAGTCCAACAACCCCTAAAGAAGCCAACGTGATCAGAAGGTGGTTTTGATGCACCAGAGGAGTCCCAATTAGAGAAAGAACCACTGGAAAAATTTCCAGATGATGTCAATCCAGTTACCAAAGAAAAAAGTGGACCCAGGGACCCGGAACCTACCCAATATGGAGATTGGGAATGAAAAGGACGCTGTATTGATTTTT
>NW_007252914.1:99037-111336 GCF_000164805.1 Carlito syrichta | reverse complement strand
CCAGGCGGGTCTCGAACCCTTGGGCTCAGGCAATCCACTCACCTCAGCCTCCCAAAGGCGTGGGATTACAGGCTGAGCCACGAGCTTGGCTGTACTGATTTTTAAGTTGCATGTTCTTCAATCTCAGTATCATTTTCTGAATATATACACTTGAGTTAACTTATTTCTGATTTTTTTTTCTTTATATCATTTAAGTCATGTAATTTCCATAATGTGTTTAAATATATATGTATATGATGGCTTTGGAAGAAGATATGCTGCTATAAATTAGAAAAGGGGAAATATTTTTACATTAGCATATATTAACTATAACTTAAATGTATAGGAGTATATTAAATGATGATTAGAGCTGCAAGCCTTCATCACTTTTTGGTTTTATCAGTTGTTTATAAAATGCACATGTGAATAAAATTTGTTTTATGATTGTGGAGAAAAGAAAATAAAAAAACTAGTCAGGTGTGGTGGTACATGCCTGTGGTTCCAGCTACTTGGAAGGCTGAGGCAGAAGAATCACCTGAGCCCAGTAGGTTGCGGCTGCGTGGTCGTGAGTTGTGCCACCGCACTCCAGCCTGGGCGACAGAATGAAACCCCAACTCAAAAAAAAAAAAAAAAAAAGATTACTCTGGGGCAACCCCTTTGGGTCCCCTCCTGTTCTGGGAGCTTTTCTGTCCTCTCAATAAATCCTGCTTTCTCTAAAAAAAAAAAAAAAAAAAAAGATTACTCTGGCTGCCATGTGGGGAATAGGTTGGTGGAATATATAGGCTGATGTGAGGAACCAGTTAGAAGGCTACCGCTGTGGCTTGATAGCTTGAACTCAGAGGTTGGCAGCAGAGCTAGACTGCCTAGGTAGAAGGAATTGACAAGGTGTGGTGATGTGCTAGATATAGGGGTGGGTGGTGAGAGGATGGACTGTACAACTGGAAGAATAGGGATACTATTTTCAGAGTTGAGGAATATTGGAAGAAGACCAGGTTTGGGTGGGGAGATTGTTGGTTTTGGAATCTTGAGTTTGTGATGCCTTTGAACCAGTCAATTGTTTAAGCGCATGGAGTTCAAAGGGGAGGTCTGGATTTAAGGTATTCATTTGGAAGACATTAGTATAGAGATAGATGGTAATTGAAGGGGATGGATGAGCACTGATGCAATTGATTTAATCCAACAACAGAACTCCCACTCTTCTAAGGCTGCTTTCAACCAGGTCATCAATAATCCTATTGCCAAATCCAGGAGTTAATTTCCAGTTGCTATCTTATTGTTCCTCTTGGCAGCTGTTGACTCTAATTATGTCCTGCTTCTCGAAATTTTCTTCTTTTGGTTTGGGGTTGCCACATTCTCTTGGTTTTCCTTCAACATCTCTGTTTCTTTTGTGGGTTCCTTATCTGCTTGTCACTTAATTTTGTTGTACATGGTGGTGTTTTGTCTAGGTCTTTTCTTACTCTACACACTCTTCCTGGGTCATCTTATCCACTGTGCAGCTAGGGTGGTCTTTTTAATACCTCAATCTGACAGATCATTCCTCTGCCGAAAACCCTTCAGTGGCTCCCCATTGCCCTTGGGGATAAAGTTCAATATCTCTACAAAGTTTGTGGTCCCTGCTTACCTCTCCAGTCTCATCTCTCACCACTTCATACTTGGCATTCTGTGGCCTCGTCGTAAGGAACCTCTTGGAGTTCTCCCAATGTTTGTGGGGTTTTTGAGCATTCTTTTCCTTCTGGTTGGACTCATTCTTCCTCTTCCATGCACCCAATGTTTACTCATGCATTAGTTCTCAATTGAGATGGCACTTCCTCTGGAAAGCCTTCCCTGAGCTCTAGGTCTGAGACAGGGGCCTTCAGACAGAACTCCATACTGGATTGTCACTGCTATTTGGTTGTATTCCCTCTAAGAGTGTGAGCTCCATGAGGGAAAAGAACACATTCGTTTTATAGTTGTATCCCCAGCAGAATAGACACATAGATATCTGTGCAGCAAACTAATGACAGAAAAGACCTTGGGAGAGAAAGTGATTCCTTAATGTAAGTACATGAAACTCTTTTCATATCAAATGATGTGCTTCTCATTTTTTTCTTTTTTCTTATTTTTTTGTGAGTCAGAGTCTTAATTTGTCTTCCAGGCTGGAGTGCAGTGGCATGATCATGGCTCACTGCAGCCTCGACTTCCTGGGCTCAGGTGATCCTTCTGCCTCAGCCTCCTGAGTAGCTGGGACTATAGGCACGCGCCACCAAACTTGGCTAATTTTTTTTAATGTTTTTTGTAGTGATGAGGCCTCGCTATGTTGCCCAGGCTGGTCTCGAACTCCTGGGCTCAAGCAGTCCTCCCGCCTTGGCCTCCCAAATTGCTGGGATTATAGACATAAGCCACTGTGCCCATCTTGTTCTGAACTCTTAAGTAGACTTGAAAATCTATAGCAGACAATGTCCTTGAAAGCCCCAGTTTTGAAATTGTAAGAGCCAGGTGCTTAGAGAGAGATTTTTTTTCCCCCTTCAGATGCTTCCTTTTAAATATCAAGAGATAGAGCTTGGTAAACCTAAAGCACAGAGTTTATGCCATCATCTGTTACGTTGGGAAGAACATGTGAATTTCCCCTCCACACAGGAAATGTAAACCTTCTGGGGCTTGGACCAGAACTGGAAAGAATGGGAAGAAGAGAGCAGGAGAGTTTAGACACACTGTGGGCTCAGTTCTGTCCCGACTACCAAACAATAGTAGATAGAAGAAGCTTATGTTCCATTTCATTCCTGGAACTCCGAGAAGACACAGTCTTTCAAAGTATCCTGTGCTAATAAGGGTCAACTGTCACAGTGTTAATAAGGGGCATCTGTCACAGTGTAGAAATGGCATTTTCACCTGTGTAGGCACAGCAAGTCTTAGGTAAAATGCCCCCAACACATGGCCTTCTCACCCTCAAAGCCTCAGTCTCCTTGTCTTGATATTTAGGGGAAATCTAAAAAGTTCCTTGGTGCCCATCCTCAGAGAGGAGTATGAAAGAGAGCTGAGACAGAAAGTCAGGTGCCTGTGGATACTGCTATAGAATGGGGATGATAGCCAGGAGTGGTGGCTCACACCCGTAATCCCAGCACTTTGGGAGGCGGAGGCAAGAGGATTGCCTGAGACCAGGGGTTCGAGACCAGCCCGGGCAACTTGGTGAGACCTTGTCTCTACAATAAATAAAAAAAATTTTCAGGCGTGGTGGCGAGCTTCTGTAGTTCCAACTACTTGGAAGGCTGAAGTGGAAGGATCGCCTGAACCTAGCAGTTGAGGCTGTGGTGGCCACGAGCGTGCCACTGCACTCCAGTCTGGGTGACAGATTGAGACTCTGACAAAAAAAAAAAAAAGAGTGGGGGTGATGACCCTCTAGTAGAGGCTGAGGGTGGGTGGCAGCAGTCCTGGAAGAGGTGGGATGAGAGCCACCAAGCTCCCCATGAAGCCATTAACTGTGCTTTGTCAAAACCAAGACCAGAAGTTCCACCTTCCAGAGAACTCTGCAGCAGGTGCAGTGACCATGGAACCCAATGGTCAAGACTTACACTTTATCAGTTAGGCAATAGAGACAGAAGATGGCACTCGACCTTGGTGCCTCTTCCTTGATATTAGATACATAAACCCCAAACTAGAACACCAAGAGGTTAAGGGGATTGGGGTGAGAATCCTAACAGACTGAGTTTAAAACTTGCCTGGATTGAGTTGTCCTAAATTGATGAGGTTTATTCTTTTTCAGCGATCCGTAGAAATGGGGTCTGAAGAACCAAGTTGAGAAATAAAGAAAACCATATATTTTCTCACCAGAGTCTATGAGTCAAAACTGTAAACAGGTCAGGTGCGGTAGCTCACACCTGTAATCCCAGCACTTTGAGAAGCAGAGGCGAAAGGATTGTCTGAGTCCCGGGGTTCGAGACCTGCCTGAGCAACATGGCGAGATCTCGTCTCTACAATAAATAAAAAACTCGGCTCGGCGTGGTGGTGCATGCCTGTGGTTCTAACTACTTGGCAGGCTGAGGCGGAAGGATGACCTGAACCCAGTGGGTCGAGGTTTTGGTGGCCATGAGTGTGCCACTGCACTCTAGCCTAGGCAACAGAGTGAGACTCCGACTCAAAAAAAAAAAAAAAAAAAAAAGAAGGAAACTGTAAACAGTCCTGCTACACAAGTGAATGTCAGAAAGGTGGTTTGCTAGGGAAGCTCAGTACCTTATAAAGACTAACCTGATTTCCTGTGACCGCCCAGACCAGGCTGCCAGCTTGGTCTTGGTCAATTTGGGACATGGTTTGCAAAAGATAATCATGTATTTGAAAGCAAGAGTCTACAAATGAGCCAAGATAAATTCCCACATCAAATAGGGAATTTCAGTAAGTGGGAGTGGGTAGAAGTAGGGCACAGAGGATATAAGAGAATTCTGCCTCAAGCTCTATTATAGAGTAAAAAAAAGTGTGTGGTCTGAGCTGGGCAGTGTTGTGAGTCCGTGTTGCTGTTGATTAAATTGGAGAAACTAGAACTGAGTTGAAGACATAGAAATATTATATCCATTTATCATTGTCCAGTTTGGATTCAAACCAGCACTTATTTATGGACCATCCCTCCCAAGTTATTTTTAACTTGCAAACCTAAATGCCATTAAAACTGGGCCCGTCAGAATGATTCTGACCCATCTAAGAGCAGGCTGATAGCAACCATGATTCCCAATACCTTTGATTTTACCAGTCAATAATGAACCACTTATTTCTTCTAAGAAGCTCATGCCACTAACCCCTGGGAACCCCTGGGAGCCTTTTTAAAAAGTGTCCAGCCGGGCAAGGTGGCTCAGCCTGTAATTCCAGCACTTTGGGAGGCTGAGGCAAGAGAATTGCCTAAGCCTGGGGGTTTGAGACCAGCCTGGGCAACTTGGTGAGACCTTGTCTCTATAATAAATCACAAAAACTATCCAGACGAGGTGGCATACGTCTGTAGTTCCAGCTACTTGGAAGGTTGAGGCGGAAGGATTGCCTGAGCCCAGCAGGTCGAGGCTGTGGTGGCCGTGAGCGTACCACTGCACTCCAGCCTGGGTGACAAGAGTGAGACACCAACTAATAAAAAAAAAAAGAGTATTCAATTACACCCACATGCCAAAAATAGATTTTGGTTGTATCTTCTTAATACTAATAACTGAGGGGAAGTCTTTGGGTTCCTCAATCAAATTGTACTGGAATCTTGTGTTGTGCTGGGAAGTCCATGGCACCAGAACCCAAAAAAGAGTAAGTTTTGTATATCTCTGAAACTGTTGACATTTTAGGTCAGTTTTCTGTATCTTAACCTAATTTATTTGTGCTGTGGCACATAGCTAGTAGCTAGTCATTTCAGCTATGGCTGGCTTCTGAAACTTCTGGGTAGTTAAGACATCAGACACTCCTGAATTGTATTCCATATCTTTAAAATAAAAAAATTATTTTAAAAAAAGATATCAGACTCTGCACTCTGACCTTGTTTGAGTTCTGGTCCATCTCTTTCTAATCGTGTGAACTTAGACAAGTTATTTTTAACTTCTCTAGGTCTGAGTTTCCTCACCTGTAATTAGGGGATAAGTTTGCAGAATGAAGTTGTGATGAGAAATCAAATAATGCATGTCAGGTGCAGGACACCTGGTGCCAGATAAGGGCTCAATAAGTCTTAGCTATTGCTGTTAGCATTATTTCATTTGTTTTGTATGTAGGCAAATCTTGCCTTAAGTAAAACATAATGTATGAAAATCTAGATCTGCAAACTCTAATTCCATCCAGGTTGCTGCGAAATTCATGATTTTGTTCTTTTTTTTTTGAATTGGAGTCTCACTCTGTCGCCCAGACTGGAGTGCAGTGGCACCGCAGCCTCGACCTGCTGGGCTCCGGCGATCCTTCCGCCTCAGCCTTCCAAGTAGCTGGAACTACAGGTGCGCGCTACCATGCCCAGCTAATTTTTGACTTATTGTAGAGATGAGGTCTCGCCAAGTTGCCCAGGCGAGTCTCGAACCCGCAGGCTCAGGCAATCCACTCACCTCAGCCTCCCAAAGGCGCGGGATTACAGGCTGAGCCACCGAGCCTGGCTGATTTTGTTCTTTTTTATGGAGGGGAAGGGAGATGGGATTAATGGTAGTCAATATCTGTCTGGAGAAAGGGGGCACACCTCATCAACAAGGGTACCTGCACAATGAATATTTGTATATCTAACCCTTAACTGTACCCCACAACTTTAAAATAAAAAATATATATTAAAAAAAAGAAAAAAAAAATCTAGATTTGCATACAAGGTTAATGGGGGAGATTATTTGCATTACAAAAGGATTCTTCAGTTTATGAAAGAACTGATAACATGGTTTCTTTTAAACAGTCAACTTCCCAGTATGTCTAAAATGATTTGATTCACACAAAACTTGCCTTATACAATGTTTTAGGAACATAGCTAGCATACAAAGCACAGGATATCTGTAATACAATCATTCAGGCCTGGTCTGAGCCACTGTGACAAGTTAACAATAATAAACCTGGGTATTCTCCATGCCCATTTATAAAGGGATTAGGTGGATTCTCTGTGGTTTCAAAGGGCAGATCTGGGACCAGTGAGTGGGAGATATGGGGCATGGAGTGGGGATAGATTTTAGCTCAATATAATGAAAAACTCTCTCTCAAACCCCTGCTGTCCAAAGCTGCAATGGGTTGGCTCTGGGGTGGCAAATTTCCCAACATGAGATATTTGAGTAAAAGTTAGATATCAACTTGTTATGACTGTTAGAATGACAATTGCATGAAATAGGAGGGTGAAGCAGGTCAGTGTTTCCCAACCCTAAATACGCTAAAGATACTATGCAAGCTTGATGAATTCCCTACCTTGGATACCAGGAAGAGGTTGAGGAAGGATACAGACAAAGGTCATTCAAGAGGAGGGGTGGGGCTAAAAAAATGAATTGTAAAAACATTGCTTCTCTGGCTGGGAAACACTGGATTAAATGACCTTTAAGATTTCTTCTAATTTAATATTCTAAGACTCTCAAATTGTTTCACAGACATTATTTCAACTATATTCCTGGGAGAATTTTCCTATTTTAGTTATGGGAAACTAGAACATAACATCTAAAGAAAGAGGTAAAACGTGAAAAGGATTCAGACATCCTGACCTTTTTAGACTTTTGATCCCATGGCCTCTTTTCAACCAGTGAGAATGAAAGTTGGGAAGACAGAAGCTAGAAGCGACCCTAAAGCTAGAACAGACGAAAATCAAGTCAACTTTAAAGATCAGTGAAAATTAGCTTTAAAGACTATATACATCGGTGTTCTTGGATTTCAGAGTACTAGAATCATACAAAGACTGAATATATTGAGCCAATCTTCTCTTTAATGGATCTCTGGAAAAAGAATCTTTGTCCCAATTAGCCTCCTTGTCTTTCAAATAAAGTTGATCATCTGGCTTTTGGATCAATAAGATTTACTAGGCCATATGTGAACCGGTCATACTGCTATTTACATTCCCCAGACCTCTAGGCCACAAAGAATATCTCCCTTCCAGTGGACATCAGCTGGCATGACAAATCTAGCCTCACTTAGAAGACAAAAGGTCAATTACAGAGGGCAGAAGCACCTTGTGATATGGATTTTATTGGTTATCTAGGCAAATGAGAAACTGTTCAATAATAGGGAAGGAATGAAATCTCTTGGGCTGGCCCAGCACCTGCTACTGGTGGATGAGAAATCAGAGACTGTGCAAAGGGTGACTCAGGCCAGAATAAACAGGAAGTTAGCCAGTATCTCAGCCAGCCATTCTAAGAAGGAGAGGAAGAAAACATAATGAATAGGGACGAAGAAGAAACTATTCTAGTTATATAGGCTTTGGTATTGTCCCAGGGAAAGAATCTTTCCTTTGCCCATAAGTCTTAGAAAGAGGAAGAACAGATACTGTAGTCTAAGAATTCCACAGAAGTCAGCACCACTGTGGTCTCTAGCCACTCCCATTAACCTAACATTCCTCCAGTAGAACATTCCTGTCTGACCCCTGACAGGAAGCAGAGAGGTGAGTGGTGAAGCTGCCCCAGATTCTGTGCTCCAGGTGGAGAAGGCCTCAAGAAGGTGAAGGGATGAGCTAATCTGAGCCTCATGGCCCCATTTCCAAGGATGTGATTAGTGGAGGAGCACCTGGGACCTGCTCCATTTCAGGAAACCCGGTTATGGGAACTGGTGGGGGACAGACTTTGCTCAGGACCCAAGAGAAGCGTTTAACCCTTTCCTATTTTCTGTATAAGAAACAGCCTCATTTAATAGTTGTTCGATTCTTTCCCAGGGGAGAACGTCCTCAAATGAACTTCCTTTTGTATCAGCCCAGTGAGGGGAAAATATCAGAAGTATTTCCCATTGAAGTTCCTGGGGTCAACCTTTCAGAGCATTTGAATGCTATGGGGGAGCTTGAAAAGGTAGGACCTAAGAAGTGTAGGAATACTGTACATTTCTTAGGGGAAGACAGCTCAACAGTTCCTAAAACATCACTCTGCAGTTGGCAGCATTCCCTAGAGTATTCTGGTTCCACTCAATCCCTTGGGTTTGGGTCAGAATCAATCTAGGGCTCTTCATGTGGGGTCTCTTTTAGCTAGACATGGGATTTATTCCCAGAATACACAGGATATCCAAAGTGAATATGACATAGTAATCTAAATCCTGAGAAGGATGGAGAAATGGAGGAGAATCACCATATCACCCAGCCTAAGGACTGGGAAGAACTGGCCTCCTGAAGACACTGCCATTAAATAAGACCCTGAAGGCCAAGGCTGAAAATATTTAGAGCCATACCCAAAGCCTTCTTGGGTGACCTGGTTGACTATGGGCAGGTCATTTAATCTCTTTGGGCTTCAAATATTTTCACCTATTAAAGATAACTGGCCGGGCTCCGGTGGCTCAGCCTGTAATCCCGCGCTCTGGGAGGCTGGGGTGAGTGGATTGCCTGAGCCTGTGGATTCAATACCCGCCCAGGCTAGTTGGCGAGACCTCATCTCTACAATAAATCAAAAATCAGTCGGGTGTGGTAGTGCGCGCCTGTAGTTCTGGCTACTTGGAAGGCTGAGGCAGAAGGATCGCCGGGGCCTAGCAGGTCGAGACTGCAGTGGCCGGGAGCGTGCCACTACACTCCAGTCTGGGCGACAGAATGAGACTCCGACTCCAAAAACAAACAACAACAACAAAACAAAAAACAAAAAACTAGTCACCAAGCAGGGTGGGGGCACAGGCGAATAGGTAAGGGAAAGACAAAGAACTATGGCTCATTCAAGTTTAAGCTTGTGGGAAACGAGAGTATCTGAGTTCATTACCTTTTGCACAGAGAGGTTGGTGTCTCATGGTAATGTTAATGTTCACAACCAGATGGGAGATGCACTGGGTAGCTGTGGGGCAACAGAAAGAGAGGTTAAGAAATTTTTGTCAGCCGGGCTCGGTGGCTCAGCCTGTAATCCCGCGCTTTGGGAGGCTGAAGTGAATGGACTGCCTGAGCCCAAGGGTTCGAGATCCACCTGGGCAACTTGGCAAGACCTCATCTCTACAATCAATCAAAAAATTAGCCAGGCGTGGTAGCGCGCGCCTGTAATTCTGGCTACTTGGAAGGCTGAGGCGGAAGAATCGCTGGAGCCCAAGCAGGTCGAGGCTGCGGTGGCTGGGAGCAGCCACTGCACTCCAGTCTGGGTGACAGAGTGAGACTCCAACTAAAAAAAAAAAAAAAAAGAAATTTTTGTCTTAGGTTTTTGCTCTGATATTTACAAACTGTCATACAGTTGACTTCATACAACTTTTTCTTGGACCCTCATTTTCACCATATATGTATCATATAAAACAAGAATAGTGAAACCTCCCTTACAAGGTTGGATTACTCAAATAAGAAAAAGTGAAGAGCACTTAGCACAGAGTGGACACTCACTACATGTCAAGCCTGCCTCAAACCTTACTACAAATGTTTATGCTATGGAAGTCCTGATGGCAAACCCTCATATCAAAGGCTTTCTTGCTGGGTGTGGTGGCTCATGCCTGTAATCTCAGCACTTTGGGAGGCCAAGGAGGGAGGACTGCTTGAGTCTAGGAGTTCGAGACCAGTCTAGGCAACATACTGAGACTTCACTTCTACAAATAAAATAAAATAAACAAAGCTTCCTTCCTCACTTCTGCCTATATCCAGTAGTGAGGGCAGTCGTGTCCCTAGCTACCTTTAAGAGGCTTTTCCTTTCTCTAAGGAAAAGAGATTAGTTGGGTATTCCATTGCACCTTTATCCCCAAGTTCTAGTCCAAGGACAAGGGCTAGAAGCCAGGATGACCATCTCATCTGAAGCACTATGCCATTGGCAACCATTCTTCCACCCTTCATTCCCAATGCCATTCTCAAGGTGGAGCATCTTTGGCTGAGCCAACACTTTCTTCTTTTTTTTTTTTTGAGTTGGAGTCTCACTCTGTCGCCCAGGCTGGAGTGCAGTGGCACACTCATGGCCACCCCAGCGTCAACCTGTTGGGCTCAGCTAACTCTTCCGCCTCAGGTGCGCACTACCACGACTGGATAATTTTTGATTTGTTGTAGAGACAAGGTCTCGCCAAGTTGCCCAGGCTGGTCTCGAACCCACTGGCTCAGGCAATCCACTCGCCTCGGCCTCCCAAAGTGCTGGGATTACAGGCTGAACCACCAAGCCCGACCCAAATAGCGTTTCTTTCTTTTTTTGAGTAGGACTCTCATTCTGTCACCTAGGCTGGAGTGCAGTGGCACACTCATGGCCACTGCAGGCTTTACCTGCTGGGCTTAGGCGATCCTTTAGCTTCAGCCTTCCAGGTAGCTGGAACTACAGATGTGCGCCACCATGCTCACCTAGTTTTTCTTGATTTATTGTAGAGATGAGGTCTCACCAAGTTGCCCAGGTTGGTCTCAAACCCTTGGGCCCAGGCAATCCTCTCACCTCAGCCTCCAAAGTGCTAGGACTATAGGCGTGAGCCACTGTGCCTGACCCAGTGTCAATAACAATGATCTTACAAAATAGTTGTGAGAATGAAATAATTCATGTAAACAGTCAGTGGTGTCTAACAATAAGCAGTCATTCGGTAATGTTTGCTCCTTTTCACTTGGTAACCCCTCTTCCAAAAGAGGACATCCAAGAGAGAAAAAGAGAGTAAAGGGGAGAGAAACACTTGTGATTCCCCAGATGCCAGCTCTCTTATCAAGACTTATGGTTATGATGAATTTTCTAGAAATAAAAGCTACCTTTCTTCAATAGGTCTACCTGTGAGCAACTGAGACAAGGAGGGGGCTACAGCGCTGAGTTTATTAGACTCAAGAAAGGTATAATTCAGGTCTCAATAGACATGTTCTTTGGAGAAGCACCAAGGCTGTGTACTGGGCAGGCATTCTGCCAGCTCCCCAGCCTGTTCTGTCCAATCCTGGCTTCTTGGAGCTGGGGTGGAAGAATTTTCCCTGAAGGAAAGGCAGCCAACACCCTGTCCCACCCTTCTCCTTGGGCAACTCTTTGCCAGGCAGGAATCTCTCTCATCAGAGAATTCATTTGGCTGCCAGAGGAACCAGCTGCTAGCCCATCAGCAGTTATGGGTTTAAGATCCTCTCACCATGTCTCTCCCTGAACCTGGCAGAGAGCTGCAGCTGGAGTCTACAGCAGGACTATGTTCCTTCCAGCTGAGAATGCTCTTGAAAAACCCCAGAGCTTCTCCAGTCAGCCAGAGCCTAGGAAAGCCAGCTCCTGCTCTTGGCATATTTAGCGCAGAGTCAAACCTGGGGCCTGGGAGGAGCAGGGGCAGGGGCAGGCTCGGCCCCCCTCAATGAGGCTGGTGAGATGCTTGGGGCAGGTTGCCAGACAAAATACAAGGCGTCCAGTTTTGGATTTCAGATGAACGAATATATTTTTTTTAGAATATGTCCCAAATATTGCACGAGATCTATATATGTATACTTATTTTTAAAAGTCGTTGTTTATCTGAAATTCAATGTTAACTGGCCGTCCTTTATTTTTTCCTTGCTAAGTCTGGGAACCGGAGGTTGGCCTGGGGCCCTTGGGGCAGCTCCGCAGAACGTGAGTCTGCTCGGGGTTCAGGAACCAGCTTGAGAATCGCGCGCCAGGACCGGCAGCTTCTCCCAGCTGCGGGGAGGGTCCTGCCTGAAGGCGCAGAGGGCGGTCCAAGCTCTTTGAAAAGGGCCGCATCTCGGCGGGATCGTGGGAAAGTCTCTTCGAGAGGCGGGAGGAGTCGTGGCCTGGCCTCATTCTCGCTCGCCTCCGGCCTCGGCCGCTGCCCGCCGGCTCTCCCCCGCCCCGCGGCCCCGCCCACCTGTCCGCCCACTG
>NW_007252914.1:93589-98937 GCF_000164805.1 Carlito syrichta | reverse complement strand
CGGAGGTCGAAGCCCGGGCGGAACAGGGGGCCGCGGCCGTGGGTGGGCACCCCGCGTGTGTGTCGCTGCTGCATCCCCGCGCGGAATGGAGGGGACGGCCGTGGCCGTCTTCGAGGTGATGCCGGGAAGGGGAAAAAAAAAGCAGAGAAAGACGCTTTATGAGGAGACGGGCGTTGTGAGGAGACCGCGAAGTTTTGAGCAGAGGGGTCTGGCGTTGCGTGAGGTGGAGGGGGAAGGTTCGGGAATGCTAGGAACGGGTGGATATCAGCCCGCCTCCCTCGGGGTTGTGAGGAGCAGATAAGACTCAGGGTGTGGGATGTTTGTGAGGAACGACTGCTCCGACCTGGGGGGGGGGGCCGAAATAACGCCCCCCCCCGTCCTTCCCCCAAGGACACCGAGGCTCGGTGGCATTAGCCAAACGAGGTCCGAGCCAGACGCCCTCCTCGGACGGGCCCTCCCTCGATCCCAGCGTCTTCCTCCACCCCGTGTTGGGAGGAGACCCGAAAAGAAGGGAGAGAAAGAGGCGGCCCTTGGGGGGCGAATCGAGGTACCAGGACTGCAGGCAAGGCGGGGCGGTGCAGCAGGGCAGCGAGGGAGATTGTTCTAGGCCCTGGGGTCAGGGTCAGCCCAGGTGTGGCGCAGGTTGTGGGTCCCGGAGCACCTGATGAACAGGTGCGGTTCTGAGGCCCCGCCCGACTCTCACCACACCTGTGCCCAGACTCCTGCTCCCGGGGAGGGGACGGAGCACCTGGCGCCGGCCCCGTCCCGTGCGAGCCGTCCACGGTCACCACCATTGCCTGATTGGACGCTTAGCCGCCGGCCCTGGGCGGGGGACAGAGAATCACAGGCTCCGACGGCACCTGGGAGTGCTCCCAGGCTTCCTGCTTTTCTTGTTATCATCAAAGAGAGTGGAGGATTCGATTTTGTAGATGCCAGAACCTTGGATAGAACCGGGGTGCTGACTCACAGGCCCGTGTTCTTTTCTCAACGGGATGGAGACACTATGGGGAAATCTGAACAGAGGGAGCCCAGGAAGCCAGAGGATGTGCAGAGGAAAGTGTTAGGCTCTACAAATGCCCGGGATCCCATTCTGATAACCTCCGGCACAAACTAGGACCTTGGCGCTCACCTTCTCTCGCTCAGATCGTCCTGCCTTTCACAAGAAGGCCTTGTGGTGCCTTAGTGTAGAAGCAAGAGTCGACTTTCAAGAATAATAATGCAAACTACGCTTATTTTTTATTTTCTTATTATTATTTTGAGTCGGAGTCTCACTCTGTCCCCCAGGCTGGAGTGCAGGGGCATGCTCATGGCCACCACAGCCTCGACCTGCTGGGCTCAGGCGATCCTTCCGCCTCAGCCTTCTTAGTAGCTGGAACTACAGGGGCGCGCTGCTACATCCCTATTTTTTAATTTATTGTAGAGATGAAGTTGCCCAGGCTGGTCTTGAGCCCTTGAACTCAGGCAGTCCTCTTGCCTTGGCCTCCCAAATTGCTGGGATTATAGGCTTGAGCCACGCGCCTGGCCTACATTTATTTTATTTTACCTTTGTCTCAAGATGGAATGTTTTATCCAGACATCTGGGAGTCCCTTTCACCTTAAAACACTGTCTGCGGTCTTTACTGCAGATGAACTTAGAAATAATAGCTAATATCCGTTCAGCACTTGCTGTGGGCCAGGCACTGTGTTAAGCATTCTGCACATATTATTTGTTTACTTTTGGCAGCCCCATGGGGTAGTTTTATCCCCATTTTTATAGATGAAGAATCTGTGGTACACAGAGTTTAAGTCGCTTGCCCAAGGTCACATGCTAGGATTTGTCACATCAGGGATTCATACCCAGGCATTTGCCTTTAGCACTCTTAAATAGTGTTCTAACTCTCAAAACTGTTGATTTAATGAAAAGTAAAAATGATTCATAACCACATGTCACTCTTATTCAGTCTTCATGTTGGCTTTTATTTGGGGTAAAAAAAGAAACAAACTTCTACTTAATTTTTCCCTAATTATTATTTTCAGATGAATTTATTCTTTGAATAAAGCAATTTATTGTCTCAATTTCGTGTCTTGTTGGCCATTGTGTTGAATTTCTGTCTCCTTTCTTATGTCCTTCTCCTAGCTGTTTATTCTGTTTAGATACAATGCTCTGCTCCGAACAAACACACAACTGACATTTTATAAGGAAGAATACAATTTGGGGGGAAATTAGAGTTATTACTTTAACTGTATCTTGCAAATTTATTACCATGATTTCTCTTTTCAGATTTTGAGATATTTAATAATTCACTGGAAGTGTGAAATAGAAGTATCAAAGGGATCATTGCTAGAAGGGCAGCTAGAGATTTCCATAGAAGCATTAAATTCTAAGCACCAAGCAAATGCTCTTCATTGTGTAACAACTAGTAAGTAGAAGAAGAGAAAGCATTGATTTTATGTTCTTTTTGTCATAATTTATGTAATGATTTATTTAAAAATTCAATTAGTCATGATATTTTATCACATTATCCCATGATTGTTCCATAAACAATGAAATGATTATGTGGATCTGTTAGTAGATTTACAAATGTGTCATACAGGAAAGGTGAATAGAATGACTCTTATCACAGGTTATTTATTTTATTGGCTTAAATTAAAATTGTTCAAAAGGGCTGGGCACCGTGGTTCATGCCTGTAATCCCAGCACTTGGGGAGGCCAAGGTGAGAGGATTGCCTGAGCCCATGGGTTCGAGACCAGCCTGGGCAACTTGGTGAGACCTCATCTCTACAATTAAAAAAAATTAACCAGGCGTGGTGGCACATGCCTGTGGTTCCAGCTACCTGGGAGGCTGAGGCAGAAGGATTACCTGAGCCCAGCAGATTGAGGCTGTGGTGGCCATGAGTGTGCCACTGCATTGCAACCTGGGCGACAGAGTGAGACTCCAACTCAAATAAATAAATAACTGAAAGTGATTTAAAAAAAAAAATAACATTGCTCAGAAATAATTTTGCTGTTGGTTATAACTTACTCTTTCACAGCAAAATTATATTGCACTGAGTTTTATCTATTTTTTCTTTCATGACCAGACTTTGGTAGTTGCAAAAGAGCCCAAAAAATTAAGAAAAAATGATAAATGGTGCATACTTTGATAATCCTGACCTGCAGCTAGTTTGAAAATAGCTTTTTCATTTGGCTTTTATTCTTTCATCATTTTGCCTGTTGTTTTGAAGGAAAGCTGGTGCATTCAGTGGCTCTGAAGTAACTAATTTTCTTAAACTTACAAAGTACTAGACTTTTTGTTTGGTTGGATTGTGTGTGTGTGTGTGTGTGTGTGTGTGTGTGTGTGTGTGTGTGTGTGTATAGGTTTATTGAAGGATATTTTGGAATGGAGTTATCCCTTCAGCCTTAGAAGAGTCACTGGTTGACTCCTAGTTGAAGATTGGATGGTACACTAGGCTTTGTAAGACATTTGCTTGCCTGAACTGTCTACTTAGTATTAAACATCTTTAAGAGAAGTGTGACAGGTTAGTTTGCTCTTACTTTGTGTGAACTCCACTCTGACTGGGCATAGTTCCACTACTCATGAGGGATCTGCTTAGCTGCCTGGCTAGAGTGATGTTGGTCTGTATATGGTTGTAATAGATTGTGCATTGATTCTAGCCCAATAAACTGTGACTAAGGTAGCAAGGTTGATTTCGCTCAAAGCAAAGGACTTCAACCACAATAGTTTTTGACAAGAAATTCAATTCTGCATTTTGAACCTAATGGACTTCCTCAGCCCATCTAGTATAGAATGACTTTTCTCTTATTGTCTCTGAGCTTCATGTAATTATGTTTATAATTTTTTTCAACCTTGTGAATATACTAGTGTTCATAATTTTTTTGTCAGGAAAAATGGTGGTACATGCTTGAGGTAAAACATTACAACATTACAATAACATTATGGAGAGTAAGACTCTAGATATCTAACCCCTTGAAATAATTATTAATTAACATTCAGTATATAGTCTTCTAGATTTTCTATGCATTTGTTCATAGTTATCAATTTTTTAAAAATGAAATTATACTATACTTAAACTATGCTATGTACTAATACTTTGTGGCAACATTTTTTTTGGAAAAAAATATATGCACATTTATTTGGTTTTAGGTTTTGTCAGTTATACGTGTACATGGTTTTTGTTTTTGTTTTTTTTGAGTTGAAGTCTCACTCTGTTGCCCAAACTAGAGTGCAGTAGCATGCTCCCAGCTACCGCAGCTTCAATCTGCTGGGCTTCGGCGATCCTTCCACCTCAGTCTTACAAGTAGCTGGAACTATAGGTGTACGCTACCACGCCTGGCTAATTTTTTATTTATTGTAGAGACAAGGTCTCGCCAAGTTGCCTGGGCTGGTCTTGAACCCACAGGCTCAGGCAATCCATTCGCCTCAGCCTCCCAAAGTGCTGGTATTACAGGATGAGCCACTGAGCTTGGCCTACATGGTTTTAAAAGGAGAATAGTTCAGTGAAACTTGTTACAAAACCTAAAGTTCTCTGCATGCTTTCCCTATATTCCCCTTCCTATCTTTTTCCCTCCTAGAGGCTAATACTTTAAACTGTATCAGTCGATTATTATAATATTTATCTCTGAATCTAATTAACATGCTTGTTATATTGTGATTCTCTTTGTTTTTTTTTCACCAAGCACAAGAACAGTACATGGTGATTTTCTTTTTTTTGAGCATTATTTGACTTTCCACTATACAGAATGATAACTCTTTTATATCTCTAACTCTATCACATCTTCTAATATAGTTATAATCTTCCCACCAAAAATATAGATCAATATTTCCTCATTATTTTTTGTTTTTGTATTTGTTTTTGCTTTTGTTTTTTTGAGTTGGAGTCTCACTCTGTTGCCCAGACTGGAGTGCAGTGGCCGCTCCCGGCCACCGCAGCCTCGACCTGCTGGGCTCCGGCGATCCTTCCGCATTAGCCTTCCAAGTAGTTGGAATTACAGGCATGCGCTACCACGCCCGGCTGATTTTTTGATTTATTGTAGAGATGAGGTCTCGCTGCCCAGGCGGGTCTCGAACCCACAGGCTCAGGCAATCCACTTACCTCAGCCTCCCAAAGGCGCGGGATTACAGGCTGAGCCACTGAGCCCAGCTATTTCCTCATTATTATGACCATAAAATGCAGTTTGGTTATATAGAAAGCTATGATTACTTTTCTTTATATTTTCCCTTCAGTTAGTAATTGTTTTATTTTATTTTTTTTTTGAGTTGGAGTCTCACTCTGTAGCGTAGGCTGGAGTGCAGTGGCATGCTCAGGACCACTGTAGGGTTTAGGTGATCCTTCCACCTCAGCCTTCTCTTTTTTTTTTTTTTTTTTTA
>NW_007252914.1:75507-93338 GCF_000164805.1 Carlito syrichta | reverse complement strand
TTGTAGAGATGAGGTCTTGCCTGCCCAGGCGGGTTTCGAACTCACGGGCTCAGGCAATCCACTCACCTCAGCCTCCCAAAGGCGCGGGATTACAGGCAGAGCCACTGAGCCCAGCTCCACCTCAGCCTTCTAAGTAGCTGGAACTATAGACACGTGCTACCATGCCCAGCTAATTTTTTGCTTTATTGTAAAGATGAGGTCTCACCAAGTTGCCCAGGCTGGTCTTGAACCCCCAGGCTCAGGCAATTCTCTTGTTTTGGCCTCCCAAAGTGCTGGGATTCCAGGCTAAGACACCGCACCTGGCCGTTTTAATATTTTTTAATTTTTAATTTTTTTTTGAGTTGAGTCTCACTCTTGCCCAGGCTGGAGTGCAGTGGCATGCGCACGGCCACTGCAGTCTTGACCTGTCAGGCTTAGGCGCTCCTTCTGCCTCAGCCTTCCAAGTAGCTGGAACTATAAGTGCACACCACCTTTTTTAATTTTTTAAAATATTTTTATCATCTAGTCAACCTCTAAACTTCCAGAATTTGTCTAAATCTACATCAGGTATCAATTTAATCCTCCTGAAAAACTCTTTCCTGGAGTTTTCTGACCTGCTCTAATCTTGACTTGATACCTTCTGTATCTGGTGCACAACTGTCATCTTGGGATCCTCCCTTCATAATCATTTAGAGTATTTTTTGGTTCTCCTCATGTGTTAGATTTTGTATTTCCTAAATCTTGATATCTTCTTTTTTCTTGACTTACTCCTTGTTTTGATGGATCTTAGACTTCAGTAGCTTCCACAGAAAGAGCATTTGGGAAGTAAATTTCTTGAGACTTTGTATGTCTGAAAATATCTACACTCTTAACCTGAATGATAGGTTGACTGAGTATAGGATTCTAGGTCAGGACTTCTTTTCTTTTTTTTTTTGAATTGGAGTCTCACTCTGTCGCCCAGACTGGAGTGCAGTGGCACGCTCCCGGCCACTGCAGCCTCGACCTGCTGGGCTCGGGCGATCCTTCTGCCTCAGCCTTCCAAGTAGCCAGAACTACAGGCTCATGCTACCACACCTGTCTAATTTTTGATTTATTGTAGAGATGAGGTCTCACCAAGTTGCCCGGGAGGGTCTCGAGCCCACGGGTTTAGGCAATCCACTCGCCTTGGCCTCCCAAAGTGCAGGAATTACAGGCTGAGCCACTGAGCCTGGCCTATTTTCTTTCAGAATTTTGAAGTCATTGCAACACTATCTTGTCACTTCAGGTTCTGCTACTGAAAACTCTGAAGTCTTTCTGATTACTCTGTATATGACCTGCTTTTTTCTATTCCTGTCTTTAAGCTTATAGGATCTTCTCTTTATCCTAGTATTAATTACAGTAAATGAGACTAGGTACTGTAACAGATAAAACCTGAAATCTCAGTGACTTAACACAGAATGTGTTTTTCTTTTATTTCACAGTCAAATGAATGTGTGTATAAGGATGTATATTATTTTATGCAGGATTCAGGCTGTTTCTGTCTTGTGACTGCCAACTCCTCTAGGTATTCTAAGCTCTCCCCTTTCAGCTAAGGATGGGGGAAGAGCAAATCTTTTAAATGAAAGGTTTTTATGGGATAGGCTTGGAAATTATGTGTATTATTTCTGCTCACTTTCTGTTGGCCAGAGCTTAGTCTTATTGCCACACTGCCCTTCAGTTGCAAGAGAGACTGAGAAATGTTGTCTAATTATGTACTTAGGAAGAAGAGGAGAATGGGATATTTGTGAGCACCAGCAGTCTTTGCTGCAGTTCTTATTGTTCTGAAAATTCATTGTGAAATGCATGGTATGGATCTGTTTCATCTTTTATGCTCAGCACATAGTAGGACTTTTCAATCTGGAAACTTGTGTTCTTTAGTTCTGGGAAATTTTCCATTGCCTTTTCTTTTTCTCTTTCTGGAACTTCTATTATTTAGATATTAGACTTCCTAGACTGGTCTTTTTTTAAAAAATATTTCTTTCCTAATTTTCATCTCTTCTACTTTCTAGGCATATCTGAATATATAAATATATATATTTTAAGTTTTCTTTTCTCTACTTAGTTCTTGTTTCCTTTATATTGCTTTTACTAAGTCTGGTTTCTGTTTTTCATGTTAGAAGCTTTCTTCAGGCCGGGTTCCATGGCTCAGCCTGTAATCCCAGCACTTTGGGAGGCTGAGTCAAGTGGATTGTCTGAGCCCGCGGTTTCAAGACCAGCCCAGGAAACTTGAGAAGACCTCGTCTCTACAGTAAATAAAAAATTAGCCAGGCATGGTAGCACACACCTTTAGTTCCAGCTACTTGAAAGGTTGAGGCGGAAGGATCACTGGAGCCCAGCAGGTTGACGCTGGGGTGGCCATGAGTATGCCACTGCACTCCAGCCTGGGCAACAGAGTGAGACGCCAACTCAAAAAAAAAAAAAAGAAAGAAGCTTTCTTCAGATATCTTAAAATTTTTGATTACCTTTTTAAGGGTTAGAGACTAAGAAACTGATTTAAACCTGTTAGCTTCACTGAAGGGTGGTCTAACAGGGCTTTTCATTGGGGAAATCTCTCTTTTCTTCAATATCAGTATCTTTAGGCCTTTGTTCTTGGGATGACCAGATCTTCAGTCTCTCACCAGGAGAATAAAAGACTGCTAGCGTTCTGGGAGTGAAGGATAAAAGGGGTGTTGGTATCTCAGCATTCAGTGTTTCTGTTCCCTCAATCCGCTAATTTTTTATACAACTTTGGTTCTCATCCCAGAGACCCACACTTTAACCGTTTTTTTTTTTTTGAGTTGGAGTCTCACTCTGTCGCCCAGACTGGAGTGCAGTGGCACACTCCCGGCCACTGCAGCCTCAACCTGCTGGGCTCAGGCAATCCTCCCACCTTAGCCTTCCAAGTAGCCGGGACTACAGGCACACGCTACCGACTTCAACCATTTTCAAAGAATAGCTTGTATCCCATGCCAAGGTTAGGGAGGAACCAGTCCCTAGAATGCTGAATGAAAGAAGTAATCTAAAGATCTATTTCAATGCATTTTTCTACCAACTTTCCTGATTTTAGCTCCCAGTCCACCTGTATTTCCAGAGGCTCCTGATACTGCCACGCCTGAGTCTCTTGCAATTTTTTAATATAATTCAGGTTGTTTCTTGGTCTTCCCCTTTTCTGTTATAATTGTACTTCTCAGATCTCTTAAATCCTTTCCTATTAGTTCTTCTGCTTTTCAGTTTCTAGAATTTTATTATAGTCACTTTTGTCTCTTGTTTTCTATCCTTATGGGTCTTACGCCTTTAAAAACAAATCTCTTATATTGTTTTATTGAGGTTGCAGGAGAGAGTGAAAATAGATGTGTCTGTTCAATCTGCCATCATTTCCTGCAAATGTGAAGTGGTGTCCTTTAAGTTTGATTTGAAATCTCTGATCTCTAGGGCTGCTTTAACAAAGTGCCACAAACTGAGTGGCCTAAAACAAAATAAATTTATTTTTCTCACAGTTCTGGAGGCAAGAAGTCTTAATAGGGTTTGTTCCTTCTAGAATCTCTGAGGGAGAAATCTGTTCCATGCCTGCTTCCTAGCTTCTGGTGGTTGCCAACAATCCTTTTTTGGATTGTAGATGTATCACTTCTGTCTTCACATGACATTCTTCATGTGCTTTTTTTTTAGAGACAGAATGTTGCTCTGCCACCCAGGCTGGAGTGCAGTAGTTTGTCACAGCTCACTCTAGTCTCAACCTCTTGAGCTCAAGCCTAATTTCCTGTGTAGTTAGGACTACAGGTACAATACACTATGCTCTATGCTTTGCTAATTTTTTTTTTAATTTTGTGGCAGCCAGGCTCAGTGGCTCAGCTTGTAACCCCAGCACTTTGGGAGGCTGAGATGAGTGGATTGCCTGAACCCGCGGGTTCGAGACCAGCTCGGGCAAATTGGCAAGACCTCATCTCTACAATAAAATAAAAAATTAGCAGGCATGGTAGCGCGTACCTGTAGTTCCGACTACTTGGAAGATTGCCAGGGCCCAGCAGGTCTACGCTGTGGTGGCCGTGAGCATGCCACTGCACTCTAGCCAGGGCAAACAGAGTTGAGACTCCAACTCAAAAAAAAATTTTTGTGTGTGTGTGATGACCGGATCTCACTAGGCTGCCCAGGTTGATCTCCAACTCCTGGTCTCAAGCAATTTTCCTACCTTGGCTTCTCAAAGTGCTGGGATTACAGATTATGAATGAGCCACCATACCTAGCTCATATGGCTTTCTTATAAGGACATCAGTCACTGAATTCAGTAACACCCTAATTCAATATAACCTCAACTTGATGACATCTATTTCCAAATAAGTTCATATACATGAGAAATTGAGGGTTAGTACTTCAATATACCTTTTAGAGGGATACAATTCAACCCACAACAAACTAGCAAATTTGATATCTGAGATGATCCATGTATGAAAAACAGAGGTGTCTGTAGTTTTTTCCATCAGTAATTGTCAAAGGCTTTAACCAATGTGATTATGGCATTGTTTCCCAAAATGTGTGTCCAAGGATATTTATGAGAAATGAATTATATAGTCATCTAAATTGGGGAAATGCTGGTTAAAATAAGAAAACTCTTTAACTGTAGATCTTCTCAGGACCTTTAATATGCCAGTGTGGACTGTGAGACATACTGCTTAGGAAATGCTACATATGTGCTCCCCCTTTTAAAAAAAAATTCCCTGTAGAGGGAATTTTGGAGAATGCTTGCTTTAAAAATATGTATTTTATAGATAAGTCTCTACTGTCATTTTTGCATCTGGAGGATAGCACTTTATTACTTTAGTATAAAAACATTAGAAGTATTGCTAAAAGCTAGCGTTTAAATGAGGTGTGGAGCAGGCAGAATGACTGTTCTTCCTGAGCACACTTACCAAAAGTGGCCTGTTTTCAACAGTTGTCGATATGATACCTATTAAAACAAAGAAAGGGCCAGGCTTGGTGGCTCAGCCTGTAATCTCAGCACTTTGGGAGGCCAAGGCGAGTGGATTGATTGAGTTTGCAGGTTTCAGGCCAGCCCAAGCAACTTGGTGAGACCTCATCTCTACAATACATCAAAAATTAGCCAAGTGTGGTAGCGAGCACCTGTAGTTTCGGCTACTTGGAAGACTGAGGTGGAAGGATCGCTGGAACCCAGCAGCTGGTTGACGCTAGGGTGACTGTGAGCATGCCGCTGCACTCCAGCCTGGGCGATAGAGTGAGATTCCAACTCAAACAAAGCAAAACAAAACAAACAAACTAAAGATATTAGAAGAAACAATGTGACATGCAATTGAGAAACATCATGGACATGCTAAAATAGTGGATTGTGTTTTCTTTCCTTTTAATGGTGTAGCTCCTCACTAATCATAGAGTAGGCCTGCCACCACCTACTATTCTTGTCCTAATGACCCAATCTTCTTTGCATTAGAACCAGTTTATGCCTGTGAAGAATACTAAACAACAACAACAACAAAAGACTATCTTTTGTTAAATTGTCTGTGCTGCTACTTGGGCTCAGACCTTTTGAAGTATGTATCATTTGTCTAGAAAAATTTAAATTCTGGAGATCTAGAGCATTTCTGTCCAACAAAACTTTTTGTGATGATGAAAACGCTCTATATCTGTGCTGTTTAGTACATTAGCCATTAGCCATATGTAGCTAGTGACCACTTGAAATGTGGCTAGTGTGACTAAGGAACTAAAATTTTAATTTAATTCAGCTAAATGAAAATAACCACATGTAGTCGGTGGCTACTGAACTGAACAGTGCACATTTAAAGAATGGTGTTACCTCTGACTCTAGTTCTGATTCTTAACCTTTTGTCTCTACCTGAGGATACACATTTTCTGAGGGATAGACATACTTCCATTGGTTCCCTTGTAGTGATTCTTAGGTTCTTAACTATGGGGTCACATTCCTCTGGGGAATGGCATGTTCAGTTTGGGAAAAAAAGCCTCTAGGTGGTTCTGATGTTTTGTACCCCTCTTAGGTACCTGTTTCCTTATTTACCCTCTACCCCAAATAATTATTGCTCTAAAGGTACTAATGTTTATGATTAGAACTCTAAGCACAGAGAATTCCTATTTATTTATTTATTTATTTATTTTTGAGTCAGAGTCTCACTCTGTTGCCCAGGCTGGAGTGCAGAGGTACACTCATGGCCACCCTAGTGTCAGCCTGCCAGGCTCCAGCAATCCTTCCGCCTTAGCCTTCCAAGTAGCCAGAACTATAGGGATACGCTACCACACCTGGCTAAGTTTTTAATTTATTGTAGAGATGAGGTCTCTCCAAGTTGCCTGGGCTGGTCTTGAACCTGTGGGCTCAGGCAATCCACTCACCTCAGCCTCCCAAAGTGCTGGGATTATAAGCTGAGCCACTGAGCCTGACCAGTACAAATAATTCTTACCCGATAGTTTAGTATTTCTATTTAGGAGTAAAATTGATTAAAAGAAGGGCCAAATTTTAATTGAATCTTATACTGGAATATGAATATTGGCATGATATGTTCCAGTTACTAGCTGCAATTTGCAGTCTTTTTATAATTTTTTTCTATCTGGTATATTATCACGCAAAGAAGCAGTCCTAGTGTTGATTGTAGGTAGGTGTGGAATATAGGTGAAAAGACTGCTGCTATTTGGTTGTTATCTCTAAGAAGTTATTCTGCCCCCAAATAGTTATTGTAACACCATAGTCCTTCCTTGGAGCTTCAGTTTTTATGAACTCATTAGTAGTGGTTACTTTTTTACTGTTCTATATCTATAGGCAGATATTTAGATTCCCATTTTAATCCTTCTATAACATTCACTTGTCTTATTTGTGATATTTCTTTGTATTCTGTTTCTTATAGTTTCTTGTACAGGAAGACTTTATGGTGGTATGGTCCTCAAGAAGTTCCTGAAAGGTAAAGAATTGCCCAACTTCCCTGAGATCAAATCTTTTCCTGGCAACAAATTTGGTATTTTCTGAAACAGACTTATACTGAAAGACAGGGTTGCCAGATTTAGTAAATAAAAATAGCAGACACTCACTTAAGTTTGAACTTCAGATAAACAATGAGTGATGTTTTAGTATGTCTCATGTAATACTTTATCCTGAATTTTATCTGGCTACTCTACTGAAAGATGATGTATAAAACTGTATAGAATTGACAAGATACCTAGCTTTTCTGAATACTCTCCATATAACTTCAAGCAACAGTTTCCCAGATGTAAAATAAAAACGTTAGTAAGTATTTGTTCCTACCTACTTCAAAGAAAGAATGTGTGGAGAATGCTTTCACTGTGAATGACTGATTAGTATTAATGTTGCTTTCCACATTCTGTGCCAAAATTGGTATGATTTAGGAACTTTTGGTGACTTTGGTTTTAAGGATTTCATCTTTCCCTTTATTTAAGAATAATCAACAATTCAAAGGCCATAGCATTTATTTTAAGGAGAACAAAATGATCTGAGAACTGCTATGCTTTCACTTTTATCTTCTGTGGTTGTTTGGTTGGTAAAAATTATCCAATAGCTTATCTTTTCCTAATGAACTGTTAATTTACAAATTTTACAAAGTAATTTTTTTTTTGGAGTTGAAGTCTCACTGTGTTGCCCACACTGGAGTGCAGTGGCATACTCACGGCCACCCCAGTGTCGACCTGCTGGGCTCTGGCCATCTTTCCGCTACAGTCTTCCAAGTAGCTGGAACTACAGGCGCATGCTACCACGCCCAGCTAATTTTTGATTTATTGTAGAGACGAGGTCTCGCCAAGTTGCCCAGGCTGGTCTCGAACCCACAGGCTCAGACAATCCACTTGCCTCGGCCTCCCAAAGTGCTGGGATTACAGGCTGAGCCACTGAACCCGACCACAAGGTAATTTTTTGAAATAAACTTTTCCCACCTAAATCTGGAATATTAGTAGATTTTTAAAAACTTACATTTGTCCTTGCTTTAAGAAAACATGTTGTGCATTAAAATGGGAAAAAAAGGCTACATTAGAAAGGTATGTTAGAAAATACATGTTTATGAAATATATTACCACTGGGTTTTTTTAAAGATAAATGTTTTTAGTGCTTCTTAAAATGCAAATCAATTAAAAATTTTAATTTATTCAAATTTCTAGCAACTCAATTATTGCATAAGTCAAAGTACCTTCCTTTATCTTGATCAGATAAAGAAAAAGAAGAAACTGTTTTTGCAACTCAGTTACCAGATGAATACCCTAAAGACACAACCATAGGAAACAGTCCTACCTTTTGAAACTTATTTTCTGAAGTAATTTTTTAGTTTAAGAATGGGGATTTAAGTGCTTGCTTAGGCTGGGCTTGGTGGCTCATGCCTATAATCCCAGTCTTAACCCTAACCCTAACCCTAACCCTAACCCTAACCCTAACCCTAGCCCTAACCCTAACCCTAACCCTAACCCTAACCCTAACCCTAACCCTAACCCTAACCTTGGATCCCTTCTTCCCTCTCTCCCTCCACCCTCCAGCCTTCCTTCCTCCTCTCTTTCTTTCTCTCTCTCTCTCTCTCTTCCTTGCTTTCTTTCCTTCTTTCTTAAGACAGTGTCTCACTCTGCCACCCAGGCTGGAGTACAGTGGTATAGCTCACTGTAACCTTGAACTTCTGGACTCAAGGGATCTTCCTCAGCCTCCCTAGTAGGTAAGACCACAAGCAGGTGCTACCACACCCAGCTAATTTTTGTGTGTATGTGTGTGAGAAAGCAGGATTTATTGAGAAGACAGAAAAACTCCCAGAGGGGGAGGGAACCCAAGAGGGTTGCCCTCAGCTAATTTTTAAAAACTTTTTGTAGAGATGAGGTCTCCCTGGTTGCCCAGGCTGGTCTCCACCACCTAGCTACAAGCAGTTCTCCCACCTGGGTCTCCCAAAGAGCTGGATTATAGTCTGAGCCACTGTGTGCTTAGCCTGTATCCTTGGATTTTTTAATAGACTTCTACTTTTGATCTGTTTCCAATTTTTTTAGGTTCTGCTTGGTATGAACACATTTGAAAACAGTATTTGTGGGCCAGGTGTGGCTCACACCTGTAATCCCAGCACTCTGGGAGGCTAAGGAAGGAAGATCACTTGAGGGCAGGAGGTTGAGACCTTGTTTCTAACAAAAAAGAAAACAAAAAAACAAAGACAAAAGTTAGCTGAGTATAGTGGCGTGTACCTACGGCCCAGCTACTTCAGAAACTAAGGTGGGAGGATCCTTTGAGTCAAGGAGTTTGAGGCCGCGGTGAGCTATGATTGTGCTGCTGCACTTCAGCCTGGGCAACAGAGCAAGGCTCTGTCTCTAAAACAACAAAAACAAAAACCAACAAACACAAACACACTAAATAAATACATAAATAAACACAAACAGTAATTGTGGAGGAAAAATAATAAAACAAAAAAATTGAGATTTTTGTTCTTGGCTTCAGAACAGATTTTATGAGAGTTTGGGTAGACAGTTCTCCTTTTAGTAATAATCACAATGATGGTTTATTGAGCATTTACTATGCATTAGGTCTTGTGCTCAACACAAAGGGGTTAGAGTAGTGAACAAGATAGATTTGGTTTCTCTGCTTATGCCCATACTTAGGATATCTTAACCACTCTATTCTACTGCCTCCTTAAGCCTATTCCTGAAAGAAAAAGAAAACCACCTTTTGTCCTGGAGAATCTCTCTACTCTGAGACTTTTGGGAGATCTGAATCCAATTCAAGAACATGGGTTGACTCCTCAAAACATTTAGTTTATTTATCAGTTTTTACTTGCTCTTTTTTGGATTATGACCTTGGGATGATGCTAAGAATGGAGAGGTCATTCCTAATACCCTGCTCTAGGTAATATCTGTGAAAGTGCTCTGGAAGAAGTAAAAATCCACATAAATAAAAGAAAGTATTTATTAGCACTAGGAAGGAAATAGCATTTCCTGAAAAATAAACCCATACTTAATATGCTTGTACAGGGAGTGGTCAGATGATACATAAAGCTACTTCTTTGATTAATATTTGTGAAAGTGCTTTTCAAAAATTGAAAAGCCTTATAAGTACAAGGGAATGATTTTATTGTCATTGTTACTATTAGGGAGGAGTATTGAGTTGAGTATCATATGTGGAATAACTGTCTATTTATTATGCTAGCATAAACTCTAGACAATTTGTGTCATAGTGACTTAGTTTTAATTTAACTGTTATTTTAAAAGCTCAAAGCAATTTTATTTAATCTATTTATTTATTCTATTAGCCAGCACTCCCAGCTAATTTTTAAATTTATTGTAGAGACAAGGTCTCACCAAGTTGCCCAGGCTGGTCTCAAACCCTGGGTTCAGGTAATCCTCTTGCTTTGGCCTCCCAAAATGCTGGGATTACAGATGCGAGCCATGATTTCTGGCCACTCTTTTATTTATATTATTTTTATTTTGTTTTTAATTTATTTAATCTATTTTTATAATCTTGTGATAAAGTGTAGGTGACTAACTCTTTGTATAAAGAGGAAATCAAGTACACAACTAAAATTGAGTCATTTACTCACGGTCAATACATTTAGTAGCCAACTGTGGCCTAAGTCTTCTTTCCAGTTGTTAGAGCTAATCATACTAATTTCCACTCAATAATGCTATTTATTCTTATTAATTAGTAACAAAAATTACTCAGTGAAGCTCACAAAGGAAATTGGCCAAGACTAATATATGAGTCCCTTAGCTTCCTGGCTTATGTACCATTAATTATGCTTTTAAAAAACTATTGTTATTTATTTAGAATTCCTGCAACACTATTAAACTATTAGCAAACTGCTTTAAATTGGTCCATTTACTAATCTTTATACTGTTTAATTAGCTTCATCAGGGAGTCTCTGGAAGCTGATTCATTACTCATCATGTTTGTGGCTGCTAAAGAGTTACTTATCTATGTAATATCAATTGTATGCCTCTGAATTCAGCTTAACTAAAGTTGTTGTCTTCATTACTTGGCTGATATCTCTCAGTGCCTAAAATAAGGTGTGACCCTTAGGGGAATTGGACTGTTGTAGAACCAACAGCTTCCATTTTCTTTACTCTTCAACCTGTTCTACCAGGATTGTATCAAGATACTTTTTCTCTGGATCCGAAATACTTCAGATCAATTCCTGGACAAAATAGGCTCATATTTCTGGGTATTTTATTTATGCTGGACTAATAAACAATGACCAAAGTAACCTTCCTATTCTCTTACCTCTCTAATGGTTTATGTTCTTTTTTTTCTTCTCTGGTCCCTGACTACTCATACCTTTATTCCAGTAAACTTTTATTGAATGTCTGCCTTGCCACAAGGAAATCATAGGAAGGAGAGGCAGCTCTGCAAATAAAATGCAGCGTGATAAGTACTATAATGAAGTTATATGCAAGAAGCTTCCTGAGTATCCCAGAGGATCTTCCCCAAAATTCATTCACCAATGTACTTTTCTTCCCTTCATTTAATTCAAATAGCTTTTCTACTTTTAAGACTTTAACTGTCATTTCTATACTGATGAGACTTATTTTTTTTCCTCTCTATCACTGATAGGTCTCTTAAACCAATGGAATAGCTTGATTGTCTCTATTCCATCTGAGAGTTCCTCTGAAATATGTGTAACATGTCTAAAATTGGGTTCAGTTTCTTTTTTTTTAATTTTTATTTTTTTGAGTTGGAGTCTCACTCTGTCACCCAGACTGGAGTGCAGTGGCCGCTCCCAGCCACCGCAGCCTCGACCTGCTGGGCTCCGGCATCCTTCCGCCTCAGCCTTCTGAGTAGCCGGAATTACAGGCGCGCACTACCACACCGGCTAATTTTTTGATTTATTGTAGAGATGAGGTCTTGCCAAGTTGCACAGGTGGGTCTCGAACCCGCGGGCTCAGGCAATCCACTCACCTCAGCCTCCCAAAGGCGCGGGATTACAGGCTGAGCCACTGAGCCCGGCTGGGGTTCGGTTTCTTAAAACTAATTAGCTGTGTAATGTCTCCATTCCTTTCAATGAAATTAACATCTCATAATACTTCAGGGTTAAAAATCTTGACTTTTTCTGGGGGTAGGGATGCTCTCATTTTTTGTTTTTCCATTATCTAATCTAATTGAACTTTTTGGTTAATTCTGCCTTTATAATATAAAGTTATTATTTATTAAATCAATTTAAGCATAGCTTTATGTTCTTCCCTTAATGAGTCCCTTTTTATTATTAAATAAAACAACTCAGACCACATTTGAGGCCTACTGTCAAGTAGAATAATCCCCTTTACCTTGAAAAATTATGCCCATTAAGGTAGATAAATTATGTTTAAAATTATCATTATGTCATATTAATATGTATGCTAATGAGTCTGCATTGAATACTTATTCATTTATGTAACATTCCATTTATGTATATACTTATTTATGTAGAACTACTTCTATCATAAATATCTATTTAGTGAAATGTGATTGTTTTAGTTTGTTCTACTTGCTAAGGTCTAGAAGTTACTTCTTAGCATCTCCTTATTCAAGTGAAAAGAAAAAGAAAAGTGATGAGATGGGGAATATAAAAAAGTCATGTGTATAGATCTCTATTTTGCTGTTTTTTCCTGTCTCTTTCTTTTCTTTTCTTTTTTTCTTTTTTGAGTCAGTCTTACTCTGTCGCCCAGGCTAGAGTGCAGTGACAATATCAAGGCTCACCACACCCTCAACCTCCTGGCCTCAGGTGATACTTCTGCCTCAGCCTCCCAAAGTGTTGGGATTATAGACGTGAGCCACTGTGCCTGGCCACTTTTCTATTCATATTATTTTTACTTTTTTTTTTTTTTTTTTGAGTTAGAGTCTTACTCTGTCGCCCAGGCTGGAGCAGCGGCACACTCACAGCCTACCACATCCTCGACCTGCTGGGCTCAGGTAATCCTTCTGCCTGAGCCTTCCAAGTAGCTGGAACTACAGGCACGTGCCACCATGCCCAGCTACTTTTGTTGATTTATTGTGGAGAGGAGGTCTCAAGAAGTTGCTCAGGCTGGTCTTGAACCCACAGGCTCAGGCAATTCTCTCACCTTAGCCTCCCAAAATGCTGGGATTATAGGTGTGAGCCTCCACGCCCAGCCCTTTACTTTGTTTTTATCTTTTTAAAAATCTCCTCATTATTATTTTATTGACATAATTTAGATCTTTAGTAAATGCAGCTTGGCTAGTTTTTTTTTGTTGTTGTTGAGTTGGAGTCTCACTCTGTTGCCCAGGCTAGAGCACGGTGGCACACTCATGGCCACCCCAGTGTCAACCTGCTGGGCTCTGGTGATCCTTCCACTTTAGCCTTCCAAGTAGCTGGAACTACAGGCGGGCACTACCACACCTGACTAATTTATTTTTTGTAGAGATGAGGTCTTGCCAACTTGCCCAGGCTAGTCTTGAACCCACAGCCTCCCAAAGTGCTGGGATTACAGGCTAAGCCACCAAGCCCAGCCTTGGCCAGTTTTTTTTGAGTTGGATTCTCACTCTGTCGTCCAGACTGGAGTGCAGTGGCCGTTCCCGGCCACCGCAGTATCGACCTGCTGGGCTTCGGTGATCGTTCCGCCTCAGCCTTCCAAGTAGCTGGAACTACAAGCACGTGCTACCACACCCGGCTAATTTTTTTGTTTATTGTAGAGATGAGATCTCACCAAGTTGCCCAGGTGGGTCTCGAACTCACAGGCTCAGACAATCCACTCACCTCAGCCTCCCAAGGTCTGGGATTACAGGCTGAGCCACCGAGTCCGGCTAGGCCAGTTATTTTAAAGAAATGCTTAAGCATTTTTCCCCAAGTCAGAAAATTTACAATCTTTTTTTTTTTTTAAGTGAGAAAACAGGATTTATTGAGAGGACAGAAAAACTCCCACAGTTGGAAGGGGACCCGAAGGGGTTGCCCTACAACCTCTTTTTTTCTTCCAAAGGCCAGATAAGAGTACCAGTCCTTGAAAGCAGGGAAGACTGCTTTGCTACTGATGTATGGTTATATGGTTATAATAGTTCAGTTTTTGCTTTTTCCCTGTATTTCACCCTTGTGGTGTCAGGGGACTTTTCGTTTATTTGTTTTCAAGGTTAGTTTTGTCTTCTTTGTTAATTTGTTGGGAAAGAAAGTAAGGAGTTGTGCTTTTCATGGGTTGGAGATATTGACAAGTCCAGGCTTGCTCAACATTCTATGAGAAACTCATAAGGATGAGATATGAGTTGAATGTCTGACTTAATCAAGATTCTAAAAAAAAAAATCTGAAATTCTTGTTTTCAAAGAATGAAAATCTATTGTAATTTTATATCTTACGAGATCAAGAACTCTGAGGCTCACAACTTATCTAACACTTTCTTCCCTTAGGAGCTCATTTTGTAGACATGATCTCATTCATTCTTAAGGAAGAGGTCAGACATAAGTGTTATCATCATTTCTATTTCAGAGATGAGGAAACAGAGACTTATCTCAGCCTCAGATAATAAGTTTAGAAGTAAGGAAGTCTGGACTTATAGGTCATTAGTTATCCATTAAACCCTGTGAGACCACACTTAATTCTTAGGCTTTTGATATATTCTAAGCAGTCTCTTGCTTAGATTTGCCTATCACTTGCCAAGATTATATAAAGTTTAGCTGGAAACCAAGAGAAGTGAATAACAGATTTCTGTCTTTTTTCTTTACTTCTTTAAATTTTTTTTACTTCTTTTCCTGTTACATTTATCCAATTGCACTTCACTATTGAGAACATGTTCAAGATTTGATGTGACAGAAGGGGATGGAAAGGACAGCAGTGGCTTATAACCAACCCTGACACATTCCTTTTCCTTTTGGACTTGGGTAGCTGAAAGAGGAAGAAAAGGATAGCTCTTATTATTACAGATCCTGGGAGTTGGCTCATGCCCTGGCTGAATGGTATATAACTGCTTTTATTCAGCAGAGTGTGGGAGCTAGCCTGCTTCGTGCCTGCTTTGGCTTAAAATCTTTGGACACTTCTCATTGAGTAATCAGCTAGATGCTTACTGCTCCAACTCTGGCCTTTTGAATTACCACATATCTTTCATCTCCTCAGCTGAGAATATAAGAGGAGTTGGCTGCCTGCAGTGGTAAATTTAGCTGGTATGGGAAGAGGGGACATTATGTTTTTTCCTGAGTAGACTTTATGGTTAGCCATTGAATACAATTTGAAAAGTGGTTAGATGACATCATATACAAAAATTAACTAAAAATGGATCAAAGACCTAAATCGGAGAGCTAAAACTATAAACCATAAGTATGACTCTTTATGACCTTGGATTAGGTGATGTTTTCTTACATATGATATTTAAAGTACAGGCAACCACAGGGAAAATAGATACATTTTGACTTGATCAATATTAAAAGCTTGTGCTTTAAAAGACATTATCAAGAAAGTGAAAAGATCAGTTGTACCTCAGAAAGCTGGGGGGAAAAGATCTTTTGTCCCAAATCTCAACAAAAAAGAAAGAAAGAAAGGAAAAAAAGTGAAAAGATAATCCACAGATAAGAGTCTAGTATCCAGAATATATGAAGAACTTTTATAACTCAATAAAAGAACAAATAGGCCAAGGATCAGAATAGACATTTGTTATGGACTGAATGTTTGTGTCTTTCTAAAATTCATATGTTGAAGCCCCAGTACCCAATGGTATTTGGAGATGGAGCTTTTGGGCATTATACAAGGTTAGATTAGATCATGAGGGTTGGGCTCTCATGATGAGATTCGAAGCCTTATAAGAAGAGGAAGAGAGAAAGATTTATCTTTTTCCCTTTCCTTTCTGTGCACACACAGAGGAAAGGCTGTGTGAGGACACAGTAAGAAGGCAGTCATCTGAAAGCCAGTAAGAGAGCCCTCACCAGAAACTCAATCAGTTGGCACCTTGATGTTAGATTTCCCAGTATTCAGAACTGTGAGAAATAAATTTCTCCTATTTAATTCATCTAATCTATTGTCTTTTATTGTGATAGCCTGAGTGGACTAAGGCAACATTTATGAAAAGATATACAAATGGCCAATAAGCCCATTAAAAAGATAGATTCTCAGCATCATTAGTCATTAGGGAAATGTAAATCAAAGTCATAATTAGATATCCCTTTACTCCATTTACTAATATGGCTATAATTTTTTTAAATAACAACAAAGGCTGTGCGCAGTGGCTCAGCCTGTATTCCCAACACTTTGGGAGGCCGAGGCGAGAGGATTGCCTGACCCCAGGAGTTTGAGACCAGCCTGGACAACTTTGTGAGACCTCATCTCTACAATAAATCACAAAAACTAGGTGGGTGTGGTGGTGTGCGTCTGTAGTTCCGGCTACTAGGAAGGCTGAGGCAGAAGGACCGTCTAAGCCTAGCATGTTGAGGATACAATGGCTGTGAGCGTGCCAGTGCACTCTAGCTTGGGTGATTTTTTTGACTCTAACTCAAAAAAATAAAATAAAATAACAAACATCAGAAAATAACAAGTACTGACAAAGATGTAGAGAAATTGGAACCCTTATACATTGATGGTGAGAATGTAAAATGGTGCAGCCACTTTGGGAAATAGTTTGGAAGTTCCTCAAAAAGCTATACATAGAGTAATTATATGACCCAGCAATGTTCACACAAAAACTTGTATGCAAATATTTATGGTAGCATTATTTATAATAGCCCAAACATGGAAGCACACTTGTCCATCAATTGATGGACAAGTGTGCTGTACCCATACAATGGAATATTATTCAACCATAAAAAAGAACAAAGTACTGGTACATGCAAATGGCATAGATGAACCTTGAAAACATTATGCTAAATGAAAAAAGCCAAACACGTCAGGTCATATGTTGTATGATGCCATTTATATTAAATGTCCAAAACAGGAAAATCCAGAGAAACATATCCCAAATAGATTAGTGAGAGGAGGAAGAAATGGGGAGTTACTATTAAATAGGTATGAGGTTTCTTTTTGGGGTGATAAAGTGTTTTGGAATTAGTGGTAATGGTTGTATAACCTTGTGAATATATTACAAATCACTGAATCAATTGTACACTTAATATATGTGCTGCCGAAGCAAGCACCAATTGTACACTTAAAATGGTGATGTTAGCCGGGCTCGGTGGCTCAGCCTGTAATCCCACGCCTTTGGGAGGATGAGGTGAGTGGATTGCCTGAGCCCGCGGGTTCGAGACCCGCCAGGGCAGCGAGACCTCATCTCTACAATAAATCAAAAAATCAGCCGGGCGTGGTAGTGCATGCCTGTAATTCTGGCTACTCGGAAGGCTGAGGCGGAAGGATCGCCGGAGCCCAGCAGGCCGAGGCTGTGGTGGCCGGGAGCGGCCACTGCACTCCAGTCTGGGCGACAGAGTGAGACTCCAACTCAAAAAAAAAAAAAAAATGGTGATTTTTATGGTATGTGGATTATATCTCAGTTTTTTTTTTTAACTCGCATCTTCCCCTTCCCTTTTCTCTACACTGGCACCCCTCTGGCCTCCCTACCCATCATTGCCCATGTAGTACAGTATAATACCCTGCTGCCTTGACTTTCTATCTTTCCTACAGTCTTCAAGTTTGGGTAATACCCATTATTTGCTTTTTCCATTCTTATTTTCAAGCTGCCAAGTGGTGCTAGTGCAAATCATAAAACTGAGTGTTGGGTATACAAAAAATTTAAGCAGAATTTCTAACTTTATTGGGATTGGTCAGTAATCATTCTTGTCTATCCTTTTATATAATTCTCATAGTGTATGTTCCAAATTACCTGACAAGCGTAAACAAATATCCTTGCCTTTGAAGTTCATGTCAAAAAGACATTCGTTTAGATGATTTATCAGGTAATTTGGAAATAACTTCTATTTTGCTGAGAAAGTTGAGTGATATTTCTTCCGATTCCTTTTTTGTTGTTGTTGTTGTCTTTTTTTTTTTTTTTTT
>NW_007252914.1:74031-75483 GCF_000164805.1 Carlito syrichta | reverse complement strand
ACCTCAGCCTCCCAAAGGCGCGGGATTACAGGCTGAGCCACTGAGCCCGGCTTTGTTTGTCTTTTTTGAGTCGGAGTCTCACTGTGTCGCCCAGGCTGGAGTGCAGTGGCACACTTACAGCCACTGCAGCCTAGACCTGCTGGGCTCAGGTGATCCTTCTATCTCAGCTTTCCAAGTAACTGGAACCACAGGTGCTGCCACCATACCTGGCTAATTTTTTAATTTACTGTAGACATGAGGTTTCATCAAGTTGCCCAGGCTGGTCTCGAACCCCTGGATTTAGGCAGTCCTCTTGCTTCAGCCTCCCAAAGTGCTGGGATTACAGGCTTGAGCCACCACACCTGGCCCTACTAAACTTCTTAAGGGAGAAATCTCTACTCACCTCTCTTACCTGTTCCTATTCAGTCAATTCCTTAGTTCCTTATAAACTGACTCTTTACTTTTACTGACCTTTACCATTGAAACTACCCCTGAAAGCCCACCATTAGCCTCTATCACAGTTTTTCATTTTAATCATTGTTTTGCAGAACATTTGGAAAATGTAGTAAAGTATAAAGAAAAAATAAAAATTACTCATAAATCTACCATTCAGAGTTAATCATTGTTTTTTTTTTTTTTTGAGTTGGAGTCTCACTGTTGCCCAGACTGGAGTGCAGTGGCCGCTACTGGCCACCTCACCCTCGACTTGCTGGGCTCCGGCAATCCTTCTGCTCAGCCTTCCAAGTAGCTGGAACTATAGGGATGCGCTACCACGCCTGACTAATTTTTATTTATTGTAGAGATGAGGTCTCGCTGCCCAGGCGGGTCTCAAACCCACGGGCTCAGGCAATCCACTCACCTCAGCCTCCTAAAAGCGCGGGATTACAGGCTGAGCCACTGAGCCCGGCTTGAGTTAATCATTTTTAACATTTTTTTTCTTACAGTGTTTTTCTAATAATAATTACACACAAGCCTAGGCTGGGCACTGTAACTCATGCCTGTAATCCCAGCATTTTGTGATGCTGAGGTGGGACAACTGCCTGAGCCCAGGAATTCGAGACTAGCCTAGGCAACATAGCAAGAGCTCATCTCTACAAAAAAATTTAAAAAAAAATAGCTGGGCATGGTGGTGTGCGCCTATAGTCTCAGCTACTTGGGAGGCTGAGGCAGGAAGGATTGCCTTAGCCCAAGAGACAGAGGCTGTGATGAGCCACGATTGTGCCACTGCATTCCAGCCTGGGCAACAGAGTGAAACTCTGACTCAAAAAAAAAAATTACACACAAGCCTAAATAATATGCCAGACATATCTAAAATGGTTGCTTTTCTTTTTCAATAAAACTAGAATCAGCCGGGTTCAGTGGCTCAGCCTGTAATCCCGTGCTTTGGGCGGCTGAGGTGAGTGGATTGCCTGAGCTTGTGGGTTTGAGACCCGCCTGGGCAGCGAGACCTCATCTCTACAATAAATCAAAAAA
>NW_007252914.1:63362-73992 GCF_000164805.1 Carlito syrichta | reverse complement strand
TTTTTTGAGTTGGAGTCTCACTCTGTCACCCAGGCTAAAGTGCAGTGACATGCTCACAGCCACCGCAGCCTTGATCTGCTGGGCTCAGATGATCCTTCCACCTCAGATTTACATGTAGCTACAAGCACAGGCTTGTGCCACCACACCCAGCTAATTTTTTTTATTTATTGTAGAGACAAGGTCTTGCCAAGTTACCCAGGCTGGTCTTGAACCCCTGGGCTCAGGCATTCCTCTCCTTCGCCTTCCAAAGTGCTGGGATTACTGGCATGAGCCACCGCACCTGGCTATTGTGAACATTTTATATCACTTTTTTTTTTTTAGTTGGATTCTCACTCTATTGCCCAGGCTGGAGTGCAGTGGCATGCGGCATGCTTACAGCCACCGCAGCCTCGACCTGCTGGGCTTAGGTGACCCTTCCACCTCAGCCTTCCAAGTAACTGGAACTACAGACACATGCCACCACGTCTGGCTAATTTTTTTTTTAATTTAATTTATTGTAGAGATGAGGTCTCGCTAAATTGTCCAGGCTGGTCTAAAACCCGTGGACTCAGGCAATCCTATATCACTTTTTTACATTGCTCAATTTAGTATTTTATCTTGATTTTTGAATCCTTCATAATGCTTTTTTTTTAAGAGACAGAGTCTTGCTCTGTCATTCAGGCTGGAGTACACTGGCACTATTATAGCTTACTATAGCCCCACTTCTCAGGCTCAAGCAATCTTCCTGCCTCAGGCCTCCCCAGTAGCTGGGACTGTAGACGTGTGCCACCATGTCTGGCTAATTTAAAAAAATTTTTGTAGTGTTGGGTTTCACTCTGTTTCCTAGGCTGCACTTGAACTAGGCCTCAGTTTTCCTCCTGTCTCACAGGATTACAGGTGTGAGCCACCACACCTGGCCATATCATACTTTGTATATCATAGTTAGTGAAAAATTATTTGCTGAGTGAATGGATAGCTTAAGAAGCAGAGAAATTTAGAAGAGCATATTAACATTTACAGTTGTTCCGGTTAGCCACTTACCAGCTTTGTCATGAAAGGCAAGTTATATAATCTCGTGCCTTAGTTTACTCATTTGCAAAATGGAAATAGCAACAGGTAGGGTTGTTAGGAAAATTAAAATGAGAACATTTATTTATTTGTTTGTTTGTTTGGTTTTGAGTTGGAGTCTCACTCTGTTGACCAGGCTGGAGTGCTGTGGCACACTCACAGCCACCCCAGCGTCGACCTGCTGGGCTCTGGCCATCCTTCCAAGTAGCCAAAACTATACACACCTGGCTAGTTTTTTATACACGCACTACCACACCTGGCTAATTTTTTATTTTATTGTAGAGACAAGGTCTTGCCAAATTGCTCGGCCTGGTCTCGAACCTGCGGGTTCAGGCAATTCACTTTGGCCTCCCAAAGTGCTGGAATTACAGGCTGAGCCACTGAGCTTGGCTGAGAAAATTTATTTTAAATAATTCCCATAGTACCTGGAACATAAAAGATGCTCAAGGCTTCTGTTTATGTTTTATGTTTATATTTTGACTACTTCATCTCCCTCCCCCCATCTCCAGCTTAGATCTGTACTCTTAATATCAGGTTCATTCTCCATATAGCTGTCAGAGTAATCATTAAAAAAAAAAAGCAGATTATACCATTCCCCTTTTTAAAACCCATCAATACTTACCAACTGCAAAAAGTCTACACCATCTCATAATAAACTACAAGACTGTGAATGGTTTGGTTCATTTCTGCCTCTCCAAACTTTATCTTAAAATAGTCTTTCCTTAGCTCACTTTTGATTTATTATTGTAGATATGAGGTCTTGCCAAGTTGCCCAGGCTGGTCTCAAACCCATGGGCTCAGGCAATCCTATATCATTTTTTACTACTCTAGTCACATTGGACTCATTTCTATTTGACACAATACCACGCCTTTTCTTACCCCTGAGCCTTTGTACTTGTTGCCTTTGCTTGGGATAGTCTTTCCCTAGTTTTTTGTGACTAGTTAGTTGGTCCATTTCCATTTCTATATTACAGCTCAAATGTCACCTCTTCAAAGGGGCCTTCCCTGACTACTCTATCTAAAGTAGTTTTCTTCATTACTAGATTTCTCTCTACTTTTTTGGTTTTTAGAGACAGGGTCTCTCTCTTGCCCAGACTGGAGTGCAGTGGTGCAATCATGACCCACAGTAGTTTATTTCTTTAATAGCACCTTTCACACTCTTTAGGAATCTTTTTTGTGGGGAAAGTTGGCATTTATTTATTTATTGTCTTTCCCAGCTAGAATGTAAGCACAAGGAGAGGGATATTTCCGGAGCCAGCACTACTTCTGGCATATAGCAGGTGTTGAATTAATACAGGCACACCTTGTTTTATTGTACTTCACTTTATTGTGTTTCACAGATATTTTTCACAAATGGAAGGTTTGTGACAACCCTGCATTGAAGAAGTCTATTGGCACTATTTTTCCAATATCATGTGCTCACTTCATGTCTTTGTGTCCATTTTGATAATTCTCACAATATTTCAAACTTTTTGATTATTACTATATCTGTTATGGTGATCTGTGATCATTAATCTTTGATGTTACTGTTGTAATTGTTTTGAGGCACTTAAATTGTTATGGCGAACTTAATAAATGTATGTGTTTTGACTGCTCTGCTAACTGGTTGTTCCCCATCTCTCTCTCTCTCTCCTCGGGCCTCCCTATTCACTGAGACACAACAGTATTGAAATTAGGCCAATTAATAGCCCTAAAGTGGCCTCTAGATGTTCAAGTGAAAGGAATAGTTGCACGTCTCTCACTTTAAATCAAAAGCTAGAAACAACTAAGCTTAGTGTGGAAGACGTCAAAAAACCAATATAGGCTGAAAGCTAGGCCTCTTGAACCAAGCAGTTAACCAAGTTGTAAATGCAAAGGAGAAGTTCTTGAAGGAAACTGAAAGTGCTACTCCAGTGAGCATAGGAATGATAAGAAAGTAAAACAGATGTATTGCTGATATGGAGAAAGTTTTAGTGGTCTGGATAAACATTCCAGCCTACCACAACATTCCCTTAAGCTAAAGCCCTACCAAGAGGAAGACCCTAACTCTCCTTAATTCTATGAAGGTGAGAGAGATGAGAAAGCTACAGAAGAAAAGTATGAAGCAAGCAGAGGTTGGTTCATGAGGTTTAAGGAAAGACGCTGTCTCCATGACATAAAAAAGCAAGGTGAAGTGGCAAATGCTGGTGTAGAAGCTACAGCAAGTTATCCAGAAGATCTAAGACTATTGATGAAGATGGTGACGCTAAACAACAGATTTTCAATGTAGATGAAACAACCTTCTATTGGAAGAAGATGCCATCTAGGACATTCATAGCTAGAGAGGAAAAGTCAATGTCTGGCTTCAAAGGATAGACTGACTCTCTTGTTAAGGGCTAATGCAACTGGTGACTTTAAACTGAAACCAATGCTCATTTACCATTCTAAAAATCCTAGGCCCCTTAAGAATTATGCTAAATCTACTCTTCTTGTGTTCTATTAACAGAGCAGAAAAAAAGGTTTCTTTCAAAATATTAGGGCTCATTGATAATACACCTTGTTGCCCAAGAGCTCTGATAAGGATACACGAGATCGATATAGTGTGGATATCTGTTCCCTCCAAATTTCATGTTGAAATTTGATCCCCAGTATTGGAGGTGGGATTTCATTGCATCCCTAGATCAATCTGGCAGAAACTAGCATCTATCTTAGCAATATTTAGTCTTCTAATTCATGAACACAATATCTCTTTCCATTTTTTAGGTTTTTAATTTCTCTAAGCACTGTTTTGTAGTTTTCAGTGTACATCTTTTTAAAGATCAGATTTAACACTAAGCATTTAATATTTCCGATGTTAATTGTCACCAAATTAATCGGGACTACACCTCTGCTGACTGACTTAGCTCTATGAATATGCAGCCATGGCCATTAATCCCTGCTTTTCAAGGCGGTGAATGGAGATTTGATACATTGCTGAAAGATTGCCTATCCTCCATTAAAATGTCCTGCTCTCTCTTTTTTTTTTGGTAAGGCATGTCTATAGTTGTTGTATAATATGAAAATAATTATCCAGTTTAACTAATGACATAAAGCCTCAGAGCCAACCAAAGAGCTTTCATCTTTTGGCTTAATTGGCCTCATTCTTAGAAATGCATTAGTATTGCTGCCTTATCTACTGGTGCATTACTTGCAAGCATAATTATAAGGCTATGTTAAAGGACAGGAGTCAGGTCAAGCAAGACCAAATAGTCATTGGTTTGTTAAGTCTCTGGAAAAACAAAACAAAAAACCTCAAATATAACTTTTGCTACCACCAGTTAAATTTTATTTATTTATTTATTTAGAGACTGGGTATTTGCTCTGTCACCAAGGCTGGAGAGTAGTAGTGTGATCATAGCTTTCTGTAGCCTTCAACTCCTGGGCTCAAGTGACCCTCTTGCCCTCAAGAGACATAATTTTAAAATGGAACTTTTTGTTATAGAAGCAATATAGCTCATTCAGAACTTTTTTGTCATAGAAGCAGTATAGCTATTTGGAAAACAGAGAAAAAGAAGAAAGCTTCTTGTATTATAAATGTTGACAGACTCCCCCTATGTATTTTTAATATTGTTATAATCACAGTATATTTACAATGTTGTCCTATATCTTTTTTCATTAACATGTTATAAGCATTTTTCATGTTATGACATAGTCTTCTAGTCATTATTTTTAATGATTAAATTGTCCATCAAGATATATCATAAATTAACAATTTTTCTATTAATAGACATTTAGGTTTGTTTTTTTCGCCCCGTTATTATGAATAGCAGTATAGTTTAGTGGTTAAGCGCTCATATTGTATGTTCATGAACAAGTTATTTGATGTTTTGTTATTTATTTATTTATCTATTTATTTTAAAGATGCGGGGTACAATTCAGGATTGGGTATAAAAATGGTCATTGGTCCCCACTTCGCCTAGTTTGAGATCAGGTACCCTTATTGATGAGATCAGGTACCCTCCCCTGGCAGTGTCCTGCTACTGCCAATCCCTTTCTTATAGTATTGTGATAATTGTTCAGCATCTGCTTATTGTTTGTTGTTTCTGTGATAGTTGAGTATTAAAGACTCTAAATCCACCCAAGTTGCTGGAAGTTTCATAATTTTGTCCTGCTATATATTGTTCCATCATGTATATATACCATATTTTTTTATCCAGTCTGCTTTCGATGGGAAGTATGGTTGATTCCGTTTGTGCTATTGTGAATAGTGCTGCAATGAACATGCATGTGCATGTATCTTTTTTGTTGAATGATTTGAGTTCCTTTCGGTATATTCCCAGAAGGGGGATTGCTGGGCCGTATGCAAGGTCAATTTTTAGATCTTTTAGGAATTGTCACACTGTTTTCCACAGAGGTTATACTAGTTTATATTCCCACCAACAGTGCAGAAGTGTTCCTTTTTCCCTGCATCCTTTCCAGCATCTGTTGTTTTTTGAGTTATGAAAATACCTACCTCACAAAGTCTGTTTGGGAATTAAATGAGGCTATATACAGTATATAGTACATGTAGCACAGTGGTTATTCTGAGTACATAGTTCTCAGTAAGTGCTAGTTAATGTTGATGTCATTGGATGGATATCTTAATGCATGTAGCTTTTTACTTAATTTAAAAAATTAGAAGTAATTTTTTTGAGGTAGAATTAACTTGATCAAAGTCAATGTGTATTTTTATGGCTCTTGAAATTGCTTCTTAAAAGGTTGTGTCCTGTAATAGCATTTGTAGTAAAGATATCAACTTCACTGTATTTTGCCAGCATTGGGAATTCCAGTTACTTATTTTAGCCAATTTACTAGTTAATGAAATGATAAAAAGTATTAGTTAGTATTTATTTGAACCTTTAAATACATGTTTACCACTTCTCTTTTCCATTTCCTGAACTTTCTCCATATCTTTAAGGTCAAACTTCTAGGATGAAATTTAGAATAAATTTCTCTGGGACTACAGGCATATGTCACCACACCCAGCTAATTTTTATATTTTTTATAGAGATGGGGTCTCGCTATGTTGCACAGGCTGGTCTCAGACTCCTATCCTCAAGAGATTCTCTCACCTTGCTCTCCCAAAGTTTATTTTTGCTGAACTTTGAATATTTCGAAATGTTATAATTCTTGCCTTGCATACAGTGTTACTAGTTTTACTTTTGAATAGTTAGTTGTCTGTTAAGAAAATTTCAAGAACAAAAAGTCTTTTATATTTATCCACTTATTTATGATTTTGGGTGCTTCTTATTTCTTTTTGTATATCTTGAAATGTCTTTACCTTAACTTCATTTTTAAAGGATGTTGCACTGGATATGGAATTCTAGCTTGACAATTTTTCCTTTTAACACTTTTTGTTTAAGAGACAGGATCTTACTCTGTCACTCAAGCTGGTTTGCAGTGGTGTGTGGTCATATCTCACTAACTCCAAACTCCTGGGCTCAAGCTATCCTACTGCTTCAACCTCCTGAGTAGCTAGGAATATAGGCAGTCGCCATTCCACTGGCTAATTTTTAAATTTCCTATGTTGCCCAGGCTGGTCTCAAACTCTTGGCCTCAAGTAGTTGTCCCACCTTGGCCTCCTAAAATGCTGGGATTACAGGTGTGAGCCACTGTGCCTGGCCTATTTTATACTGAACAATATGATCACATTTTATTTATTTAATTTTTTTTTTTTTGAGTCAGAGTCTCACTCTGTTGCCCAGACTGGAGGGCAGTAGCATGCTCACAGCCACTGCAGCCTCGACCTGCTGGGCTCAGGCAATCCTTCCACCTCAGTCTTCCAAGTAGCTGGAACTACAGGGATGTGCCACCATGCCCAGTTAACTTTTCTTGATTTGTTGTGGAGATGCGGTCTTGCCAAGTTGCCTGGTCTCGAACCTGTGGGCTCAGGCAATCCTCTCGCCTCAAACTCCCAAAGTGCTGGGATGTTAGGCATGAGCTACTATGCCCAGCCCAATATGATCATATTCTGTATTCTGTTATCTGCCTCTGAAGAATATTAAGTTTTATTCTTTTTTTTTTTTTTTTGAGTTGGAGTCTCACTGTGTCACCCAGACTGGAGTGCAGTGGCTGCTCCCGGCCACCACAGCCTCAACCTGCTGGGCTCCGGCGATCCTTCCGCCTCAGCCTTCCAAGTAGCTGGAACTACAGGCGTGCGCTACCACGCCCGGCTAATTTTTTTGATTTGTTGTAGAGATGAGGTCTCACCAAGTTGCCCAGGCGGGTCTCGAACCTGTGGGCTCAGGCATTCCACTCACCTCAGGCTCCCAAAGCGTGGGATTACAGGCTGAGCCACCGAGCCCAGCTTAAGTTTTATTCTTGCAGGTTAATTATCTTGACATTGTGCATGCTTGTTTTAATGTATTTATTGTATTTAATGCATTTATTTTATTTTATTTTATTAATTTAATTTATTTTTTAAAATCTATTTTTTGAGTTGGAGTCTTACTCTGTCACCCAGGCTGGAGTGCAGTAGCATGCCACTGCAGCCTCTACCTGCAGGGCTCAGGTGATCCTTCTGCCTCTGCCTTCCAAGTAGCTGGAACTACAGGCATGTGCTACCACACCTGACTTATTTTTTTATTTATTGTAGAGATGAGGTCTCACCAACTTGCCCAGGCTGCTCTCGAATCCCTGAGTTCAGGCAATCCTCTCACCTCGGGCTCCCAAAGTGCTGGGATTATAGGCTTGAGTCACTGCACCTGGCATTTTAATGTATTTTAAAGGGCAGATCTGTAAAAAGTCAAAGCATTTTTCAAACTCTTCTAACTAAATACCACTTAACCTTCAAACTCTATCTCCTCTTTGAATTTTGTTGAGGAATGGCCTTAGGCTTTTTTAGAATGGTTCTAGAGCCAACTTTCATCTAGAGTATGGTTTTTATTACTAAAGCATGGCCGTGTGGCATCTCAGCTAGACAGCAGCAGTTTTTTAGTTTTTGTTTTGAGTTGGAGTCTCACTCCATCGCCCAGGTTGGAGTGCACACTCATGGCCACCACAGCCTCGACCTGCTGGGCTCTAGCGATCCTTCTGCCTCAGTCTTCCAAGTAGCCGGAACTACAGGCGCACACTACCACGCCTGGCTAATTTTTGATTTATTGTACAGATGAGGTCTCACCAAGTTGCCCGGTCTGGTCTTGAACCCCTGGGCTCAGGCAGTTCACTTGCCTCGGTCTCCCAAAGTGCTGGGATTATAGGCTAAGCCACCAAGCCCAACCGAGTATGTGCTTTATTTATTTATTTAATTTTTTTTGAGTAGGAGTCTCACTCTGTCACCCAGGCTGGAGGGCAGTGGCACAACCCTGGCCACTACAGCCTCAACCTGCTGGGCCCATATGATCCTTCTGCCTCAGCCTTTCCAGTAGCTGGAACTACCACCATACCCAGCTAATTTTTTATTTATTTGTCATAGAGACGAGGTCTTGCAAAGTTGTCCAGGCTGGTCTCGAACCCGAGGGCTCAGGCAATCCACTCGCCTCGGCCTCCCAAAGTGCTGGGATTATAGGTGAGCCACAGAGCCCAACCGACACACACCAAGGTCTCCTGATTCTGGCTTGGCATGAAGACCAACATTTCCCAGTAATGCTTGATGGCTACTATCTTGTACCATTCTCAACTCCCTAACACTGCTTTTGGGGATATCTTATATAATCTTACCCTGTGCATGTGTAGCCCAGTCCTGGGTCAAGGACTCATGAGGTGCTCCCTACACACTTTAGTGTCCCTGTCTATGCAGCTCCTCCTGTCTGTGGCCCTGCCCTGCAAATTCCAGGTACTTTCATAATCCCAAACTCTATTCCCTGCCTCCTGTGCTTAGTGGGACCACTGTACTCTGCTTGGGTTCTGAGTCCCTGCTCTATGGACAGAAAAATTTCTCTAGGCAGTCAGCCGGAGCAAGCATAGGACCCACTTCATAGGTTTCTCTTCTCTCAAGAATCATGATCTTGTGCTATTTACTGTCTAATGTCTAAAAACAGTTGTCTCATGTATTTTATCCAGTTTTATAGTAGTTTTTGGTGGGAGGGCTTATTTGCTGCAAGTTATTTCATTATTACTGGAAGAAGCAGCCCAGTACCTGGTTTTCTGTGTGTTCATAATGTCATGTGATTTAATTTTTAAAATCTACTCGAGCTTTAACAATTGAAGCTCTCTGTGAAGAGGTTGATATTGATGATGATCTTGCATTCTTTCTCCTTATCCTTTCACTATCTTAGCAAAACAAGCAAACAAACTCACAATGTTTAAATATTAATTATAGCTTAGGTCATAGTGGTTTGTTTAGTGGTTCTTTCATTAGGGGCTTGTGGATGCTAAACCTTTTTTTTTTTTTAAGAAAGCAGATTTAGTGAGAGGACAGAAAAGCTCCCACAGTGGGAGGGGACGTGAAGAGGTTACCCGGATGCTAAACACTTTAAGTCTCTCATTTTTTAATAGTAGTTTGGCTCTCTTAAAAGTCCAGATTCAAGGTTACTTTTCTTCAGATCTTTGAAGATAGTACTAGATCATCTTCTGGCATTTAGCATTGCTGATGAGACGTCTGACTCATGGGATTTTTTTGTTTGTTTGCTTATCTCTTTGGCTAATTTGAATTCTTTTGGTAGCTTTTAGGATTTTTCTCATTATCTTTGTTATTCTGGGTTTCATTGTGATGTGTTTAACCGTTTGATATTTTTAGTTTTTTCTTTTCTTTTTTGAGTCAGAGTCTCACTCTGTCGCCCAGGCTGGAGTGCAGTGGCACGCTCCCGGCCACTGCAGCCTTGACCTGCTGGGCTCCGGCGATCCTTCCACCTCAGCCTTGCAAGTAGCTGGAACTACAGGCGCGCGCTACCATCCCCGGCTGATTTTGATTTACTGTAGAGATGAGGTCTCGAACCCGTGGGCTCAGGCAATCCACTCACCTCAGCCTCCCAAGGTGCGGGATTACAGGCTGAGCCACCGAGCCCAGCTTTTTCTTTTGTTTTTAAGAAATTTATCCAGCTTGACTCTTGGTTCAAATAATACTTATATCTGTCTTTGTTTTATGATAATTTTCAGTCATCATTTCTTCTGGATCTATTTTTTAATGCCATTTGACTTTTTTTCTTTTAATTGATATAAAATTCATATACTGTAAACACATTTTAAAGTGTTCAATTCATTGGTTTTCAGTATATTTTCAAAGTTGTATAACTACCATCACTATCTATCTAATCTCAGTGTATTTTTATCACTCAATAAAGAAACTCTGTACTAATTAGTAGTCACTCTGTTTACCTTCACCCACTATGCCTTGGCAAACACTAATCTACATTCTGTCTCTGTAGATTTGCTTATTTTGGACATCTCATATAAATGGAATTATACAATATGAGGCATTTTGTGACTGGCTTCTTTAAGCATGATGTTTTCAAGGTTTATCCATGTTGTAGCATGTAACAGTACTTCATTTATTTTTGTGGCTGAATAATAGTCCACATTTTGTTATGTCTTTCATCATTTGATGGACATTTGGGTAGTTTCCACTTTTAGCTATTATGAATAATGCTGCTATGAACATTCACATACTAACTTTAACTTGCTCTTTTACTGTGTACAATCTAACCATTCATAGAGTTTTAATTTCTTT
>NW_007252914.1:46180-63342 GCF_000164805.1 Carlito syrichta | reverse complement strand
TCTTTTTTTTTTTTTTGAGTTGGAGTCGCACTCTGTCGCCCAGACTGGAGTGCAGTGGCTGCTCCCGGCCACCGCAGCCTCGACCTGCTGGGCTCCAGCGATCCTTCCGCCTCAGCCTTCCAAGTAACCGGAATTACAGGCATGCACTACCACGCCCAGCTTATTTTTTGATTTATTGTAGAGATGAGGTCTCGCTGCCCAGGCGGGTCTCGAACCCGCGGGCTCAGGCAATCCACTCACCTCAGCCTCCCAAAGGCGCAGGATTACAGGCTGAGCCACCAAGCCCGGCTTAATTCTTTTTTTTTTTTTTAATCAGAGTCTCACTCTGTCGGCCAGGTTGGAATGCAGTGGCACGCTCATGGGCACCACAGCCTCGACCTGCTGAGCTCAGGCGATCCTTCCACCTCAGCCTTTCAGAGTTTTAATTTCAAACACTTATCTTTAATTTCAAATATTTCTAATAGGGTTTTCTCCATTATTTCCTATTTAATTTATGACATTGTATTCTTATTTTATGCCTTCTTTTTCTTTTTGAAGGTATAAAATATACATGCTTATTTCTAGTTCTTTCTAAGATTGTTCTATTAACTCTTTTCCTCAGGTGTAAGTGCTGTTGGTTGATATGTGTCATAGTTTTCATGGTGTTGATCTTCATTGTTTGGCAATTTTTACCTAAGAGCTAATTGTCCATGATCTATTTAACCAGAATACATCTTGTATTGACAGCTCAGCGGTCCAGTAAGAGGCTCTCTGGGTTCTGAGCCCCAGCTTTGTATGGTGTATATCTTGGATTAAACATTGCATGAATGATAAAATGCAAAGCTTCTGCATTTTCATACATTACATAGTTCTGAGACCTGTCACCACTTATATGAAATGGCTCTAATGGTCTTATCACATATCAGTGAAGCTGCTACCAGAATTCCTTGCCTGTAACCAATATTCAGGTAGACAGGTGGTACATCTCTAGTCTTTGTTCTTGTTTTGGTCCCTTGCTTAGACCTCCTATGTGTGGTCCATGTGGCTCTTGTCCTTGAACCTGTGAGTGTTATAATATTAGTTTCATAGTTTTTTTCCCCCCAAGTCTAGGCCCAAATAGCATACATCTTTATAGTCTTTGTTTACCATTGTGGATTCTCTCTCTCGCTTTCTTTTTTGTTATTGTTGTTTTTTTCTTTTTATTTTTTTTTGAGTTGGAGTCTCATTTTGTCGCCCAGACTGGAGTGCAGTGGCACACTCCCAGCCACCGCAGCCTGGGCTTGCTGGGATACGGCGATCCTTCTGCCTCAGCCTTCCAAGTAGCCAGAACTACAGGCGCGCGCTACCACACTCAGCTAATTTTGATTTGTTGTTTGGTGGTTCAGCCTGTAATCCCGCACCTTTGGGAGGCTGAGGAAAGTGGATTGTCTGAGCCCGCGGTTCGAGACCCGCCTGGGCAACTTGGCGAGACCTCATCTCTACAATAAATCAAAATAAGCCGGACGTGGTAGCGTGCGCCTGTAGTTCCAGCTACTTGGACGGCTGAGGCGGAAGGATCGCCGGAGCCCAGCAGGTCGAGGCTGCGGTGGCCGGGAGTGGCCACTGTACTCCAGTCTGGGTGACAGAGTGAGACTCCAACTCAAAAAAAAAAAAAAAGAAAGAAAGAAATACAAGGCTTTTATTGAATTCTATTGTTTTACCTTTTTACATTTAACTCTAGTTAGTCTGTCTGGATTTGTGTGTGTATGTGTATGGAGTGAGATAATTAAAATTGACTTTCCCCTCAAATAGCTATCTAATTTATTTTAAATTATTATTAAGATTTCTGAAGAATTCAAAGCTATTTACAAACTTTTTCTCATGTATCCATATTTACCCCACTTCTGTGTTATCTTACTAATTCAAAGAAAAATAGGATTCGGGTACAATTTTTTTTCTTATTTCAAGGAAGGTAATTGAATAACAGAAAAAGGGGGTTGGTTGCCTTAGGTCAGAAAGTTGATCAGTGATAAAACGGAAGATTGACGCAAGGCATCCTGGTTCAGTGCCAAGTTCATTAAACTTCAGTATAGCATAACTTTGCTGCCATATTATCCAGGGCTTTGTGACTGAATTAGATTTGAAAAACAAACTAATGGCAAGAAAAATATTACCCCTTAAGACTGATAGCTAGATCTTGATCTTGGGACTATCCATGCGAGACGGCAAAAGCATTATTAGGTATGTAGTATGAATGCCTTAGTAGAAATTTATGTTGTTATTTTAGGATATATTTTATCATTATCAGGTTTTTAAAGTTGAATTCTCTTTTTTTTTTTTTTTTTTGAGTTGGAGTCTCACTCTGTCGCCCAGACTGGAGTGCAGTGGCCACTCCGGCTACCGCAGCCTCAATCTGCTGGGCTCCAGCGATCCTTCCGCCTCAGCCTTCCAAGTAGCCGGAATTACAGGCATGCGCTACCACGCCCGGCTGATTTTTTGATTTATTGTAGAGATGAGGTCTCGCTGCCCAGGCGGGTCTTGAACCCGCAGGCTCAGGCAATCCACTGACCTCAGCCTCCCAAAGGCGCGGGGTTACAGGCTGAGCCACTGAGCCCAGCTAAAGTTGAATTCTTATATGATACCAACATTGTGAACCTCATTTACAAAGCAAATCTTACAGACACTAAGATGCCTATCTCTATTCTTATTAAGTCCTCCATTATTATACTAATATAGAGAGGAAATAAGGAATGGCATTTTATAAAATGGAAGGTTTTATTTGTTTATGAGTGCCAAGATATAGAGAAGAAGGATGGTACGTACTTTGATGTTCTCTTTGTTGTGTATGATCCAGGACTCACTGATACTTTGTAGAAAGATAGTTCTGAGTCAACACATATAAATCACTTAGTGGTTAATTCACAAATTAAAATGACAAGAGTTTATTTCCTTTATTAAAGATTACTTCATTAGAGAACATACTATATTAGGTACATGCCTGAAAAAATCATTCTTGAACTTTCAGCTTTCAGCTCTAAATTAGTTTATTTACTGGATTTGTGTTCTTTAAATAATGAATCAATTTATTTAAAAATACAAGAATATCAGTTTGAACTATCAGTTCTGACAATTTCAGGTACTGGACATGACCTTGTGGAAATTAACTGAAAAAAAAAATTGATTTAGCAAATGTGAAAAATGGAAAAGATGAGATTAAATGTTTCAACCCCATAAGGTATTTTAAGTGTTTAAGCAATTTGCTGATGCATAGCAATTCCCAGTCATATTTTAAATTTTGCAGATAATCTTTTCATCAGAAAAAAGCTTTCTTGGCTCATCAGTTTAATAAACAAATCCAGAAATTCTGGTACTTATCCAAGCTGCTGGTTCTACTTTGTTGCCATTTCTTTTCACACAGAAATACAGTCTATATTGCCTGGACTCTCTGCAAAGCTGACTTGGACTTCAGAGGAAGGCAGCTATTCTCAGGACGTATCAGGGATAACAACCTTCCAGATGATTTTTGAGGCAGGTTTTAAATTTATTCTTATTTTTCTATAAATCTAATGACAGGAAAGAAAAGCCTAAGTCCATCACAGTTCAGAGTTGAAATAAAGAAGACTTTGGTTCCCAAATTTACCTGAGCAGACATTAGATCACCCAAGGGCCTCCAAAATACTGACGTCTGTGTCTTACTCTAAGAGGCTGTGATTTAATTGGTCTGGTCTATCACCACAGACTAGATGGCATACACAGCAGAGATTTATTTTCTCACAGTTCAGGAGGCTGGAAGTCCAAGATCAAGGTCAGAGTTGGTTTTTGGTGAGCTTTCTCTTTCTGACTTGCAGACTACCACCTTGTTGCTATGTCCTTACATGACTTTTTCTATGTATATGCTTGGGAAGAGAGAGATCTCTGATGTCTCCTTTTATTTTTATTGAAAAAAAACTTTTAAGAGAGAAGATCTTGCTATGTGGCCCAGGCTGCAGTACAGTGGCTATTCACAGGTACAGTTACAGCTTACTGTAGCCTCAAACTCCTGAACTCAAGCAGTCCTCCTGTCTCAGCCTCCCAAGTAGCTGGGACTACAGGGACACACTACTTGCACCTGGCTCCAGTGTGTGTCTTTTTATAAGGACAACAGTCCTATCAGATTAGGGCCCCACTCTTATGACCTTACTTAACCCTCATTACCCCCTTAAAACCCTACCCCCAAATACAGTCACATTGAAGGTTAGGACTTTAACATATTAATTTTGAGGAACACAATTCTGTACGTAACAGGTGTGACCTAGGCTTAGAAATATTTTTAAAATCCCAGGTGACTCCTTATGCGGATAAGTTTCAGAACCACTGAAATAGGTCTTTATTTGATTCTGGATCTCCTAACAAATAAAATAAAGATCAACTCCTAGTGCTGGTCTTATTTGGGTACATTTTTATTAGGTTGGTTTAGAGGTCTTTTGATTGATGTATTTGTAGTCCAGATTTATAAGAGTGACGGTTCACTCTCCATTCCTATTCACTCAGGCTGGAGTGCAGTGGCACACTCACGGCCACCCCAGCATTGACCTGCTGCACTCAGGTGATCCTTCTGCCTCAGCCTTCCAAGTAGCTGGAACTACAGGCATGAGCTACCATGCCCAACTAATTTTTTGATTTATCATAGAGATGAGGTCTCGCCAGGTTGCCCAGGCTATTCTTGAACCCATGGACTCAGGCAATCCCCTCACCTCGGCCTCCCAAAGTGCTGGGATTACAGGCTTGAGTCAGTGTCTTACTCTGTAGCCCAGGGTGGGGTGCAGTGGCATGATCACAATGATCACTGCTCATGGCAGCAACCTGGGCTTAGGTGATCCTTCCACCTCAGCATCCTAAGTAGTTGGGACTACATGTGTGCACCACCACGCCCAGTTAATTTTTTTTATTTTTTGTAAAGACGAGGTTTTGCTATATTGCCCAGGCTGGTCTCGAATTCCTGGGCTCAAGCAATCTGCCCACCTTAGCCTCCCAAAGTGCTGGGATTACAGGTGTGAACCACTACACCTGATTTCCATTCCCTTTTAGTAATTCTCTGATCCCTTATCTGTCCTTTCTTGGAGTTGGTGGAGACATAACAAATTAGAGTGCTTTAAACATTATCCCGGAAGCACTTGGGAAGCCTTTCTCCATGTTTGAATAATTATTTGTTCATTCTGAAAGGAATGGGTTCAGTATTGGGACAACAGATATCCCTGACTGTGCCTTATCTTCTTTAGGAGAATCAAAGGGTAAATGATCAGGAGCAATTAAGGGTTAGTCAGCTTTGAAACTATTAATGTTAGGTAGCAATAAAAGGGTGATTCCAGTGAACCAAGGAGAGTAACTCAAGGAAATGAGATTTTGTGTTTTAGTCAGTTTGAACAAGCAATAATTCATATACCTAACATTTATTATATATTATTTAAGCATCCTGACAACTCTATAAAGTAGATAGGACAAGGATTATTACCCCTTTTTACAGATAAGAAAACAGATTCACAGAAATTGACTGACTTTCCCAGTGTCATACGGAATTTAAGTGGCAGAACTAAAATTTGAATCAAAGTCAGACTCCTGTAGATCAATGCTATTTCTTTATTCATTCATTCAGAAACTTGTGTTTAAGTCAGTCTCACTGAGTTAGGTACTGTAGGTACAGAGTCTCAAAAATTGTTGCTTGATTCCAAAAAACTTGGAATATAAAGGAAATCAATAAGTTAAACAATAATTACAACACAGTGAGATATAGATCATGATAGAGGTAAGCACTGAATGCAAGCTGTAGTTGCGTGGAAGAACAGCACCTAACCCAACAGGAAGAGGTCAAAGTTTAGAGGTCTTGATGAGACTGAAAAAGGATTTTACTGGGTGTGGGGGAATCGGATACTTGAAAGAATAAGCAGTTGTTATCAAGGTGATAAAAGTTTCTCTTTTTCTTAATGCAAAAGAAATTTCCCTCACAAAAATCAAAATATGACCAAAGCTAACATTTAGAACACATGTAATTTGGCCTATCAAGGCAGCCGCTATTTTTCTTTTTTTTTTTTAGTTGGAATTTCACTCTGTCACTCAGGCTGAAGTGCAGTGGCACACTTACGGCCACCCCAGCGTCGACCTGCTGCGCTCAGGCAATCCTTCTGCCTCAGCCTTCCAAGTGGCTGGAACTATAGGTGTGAGCTACCACGCCCAACTAATTTTTTGATTTATCGTGGAGATGAGGTCTCGTCAAGTTGCCCAGGCTATTCTCGAACCTGTGGACTCAGGCAATCCCCTCACCTCGGCCTCCCAAAGTGCTGGGATTACAGGCTTGAGCCACTGCACCCGCTATTAACACCTTGGAGTATATCTTTTCACAACAAAGTAGGACATTTCAATTTAAGGTTTCTAGAATGGAACAGTTCTGGGCTATGGCCATGAAAATAGGTGGCTGGGAATGAGTGGAGGCCAAGGTCATTGTTTGAAGAGGCCAAGGAACTGTGAGACTAAGTTGTTGCTTAGGTCGGCTATCTACTTGGATGTGGTCATCAGCCAAGATGATGGCAGCACTTGGAGTACAGAAAAAAACTGTGAGCCTATTGACCAGGAGTCAGTTGGTGATAGAGGTGAGAAATAAAAGAGAAAAATAGCCACACGGCATTAGCCTCAAGGCAACATGGATTTCCTCAAAGTATTTCTTCCATTACATTTCATTGTTTCTAGTACTGTGCATCTATTTAAGATATTTAATGAAGATAGTGAGAAAAGAAAAAGGGGAGATTGCAAAAGATTTCATTATATATGCCTCAGTTGAGAAAAATATAGTTGAGTGACAAGGTTCATTGCAGAGACCATTTAATGGAGACATACATGAAAAAACTATATAATAAATGATCCATTGACTTGGGTATGTGAGGAAATTAATCCCAGGGAAGACTGAGGAAAGCCCCATCTAGAAGAGATGTTGAATTTTGTTTTTGTTTTTGAGTCAGAGTCTCACTCTGTCACCCAAGCTGGAGTGCAGTGGCACACACACGACCACTGCAGCCTCGACCTGCTGGGCTCAGGTGATCCTTCCGCCTCAGCCTTCCAAGTAGCTGGAACTACATGCATGCACTACCACGCCTGGCTTGTTTTTTGACTTATTGTCAAGACGAGGTCTCACCAAGTTGCCCAGGCTGGTCTCGAATCCCTGAGCTCAGGCAATCCTGTCACCTCGGCTTCCCAAAGTGCTGGGATTACAGGCTTGAGCCACTGTGCCTGGCTGATGTTGAGTTTTGTATATAAACAGAGTAAATCCTGTATCTTGGGGTTCATTATGCTGGGTAACATGTCCCTTCAAAAGCAATCTTTTTTAAAGACCTTCTGGCAGCTTTATACAGTTTTATATTTCTTTTTGTAGTACTAAATGATAAAATGGATAGAGGTATACATATATTCATACAAACACATACATATGCACAAACATATATGTATGCACCTCTGTATGTCTATCTAAGGTAGGATGGGGAGAGAGACTGAGACTTTCTTCTGGAAAGTGATATAGGGTTCATGACTATATAAGTTCATGTTTGAAAACATACTTCTGTAGTCTATCATATAATCAGACTTATATTTAAAGGTGAAGGCTAAAACCATTTGATACTATAGTGATTTCTGCTGTCCAGGGCTGGCAGCATCTATGTTTTTCATAACATCACGCTAAGTTCACTGCTTCTTTAGGTTTATCAGGCTGGGCACTGTGTCTCTAACAGCCAAACGTGCAACTTAAAGGGCTCTGTAGTATCTCTCCCTTCCCCCTTCCTCTCCCTCTCTCCCCTACTTTAGTATTTTATGAGTGATAGATGCATATATTCAGTAATCATATGTAAGTCTGTCAGGCTCCATAAAAAAATGCTAGATTGTATATTATCCCATTCAGATAGCTATATGCACAGAAAATTAATATTCTTGGAGAGGCAGACTGTGTAGTAGAATGTGGACTTTGTATTGTTAGATCTAGGTTTGAAACTCAGTGCTAGCCAGGCTCAGTGGCTCAGCCTGTAATCCTGCGCCTTGGGAGGCTGAGGTGAGTGGATTGCCTGAGCCCGCGGGTTCAAGACCCGCTTGGGCAACTTGGTGAGACCTCATCTCTACAATAAATCAAAAAATTAGCCAGGCGTGGTAGTGCATGCCTGTAATTCCAGCTACTTGGAAGGCTGAGGCGGAAGGATTGTTGAGGCTGCGTTGGCCAGGAGCAGGCACTGCACTCCAGTCTGGGCGACAGAGTGAGACTCCAACTCAAAAAAAAAAATAGAAACTCAGTGCTGCCACTTAACTAATTGTGTATAACCTTGGACAAATTAATTAGATTATTGAGTCTCATTCTTTTTTATAAAATTAGGGTATTTCCTACTTCCATCAAAACTGCCTGACATGTAGCAAGTGTTCAGTAAATGGTAGCTGTCATTATTATTAATTGTAGCCCCTCTCCAGTAGCTGCTTAAGGAACTTTCACTTATTTGATTGTCTTACTGTTAGATATAATTAGTCCTATGATACATCCTATAATCACCAAGGTTACAGAGAATTGAAACTGTTCCAAGGAGTTGTTTTGGGAGTATAGAAAATGCTTTTTTCTAAGAGACTACTGTTTTTCTACTGTTTAAACATTTTGTACTAAAAAATTTGTAATGGAGGTTATGACTATGATATGTATACACACTCCATTTACTATTTAATTACCACTATCTACATGTATGAATAATCCTAGACTTGTTTCCAGAATTTTCTAATAATCCCTTGTCCATTTTTCTAATTTTTTTCAAATTTATTTTCTAATAACCTATTGCCACAGTTTTTGACCTCTTTTTCAGTGTACTTATACAAAATATTATAATAGTTTATTCTTTGTTAGATATTTGCATGTTTCTTCTTTATTGTGTTGTGAGATTTTGAGGTCAGGATCCATTTTGTTTTTCTTTATCATATACCTAGTACATGACTCTATTCTCTGAGCCAGCAATACAAACCTACTGATTTCTGAATGTCTTTCTTCTTTCATTTTACCAAGTTTCTCCATTTTCTAGGAGACTGTTTCTAACTTTGATTTTAGGGATACTGTATTATATATAGTCAGTCAATATGGGAAAATGGTCAGTGTCAAAGAAGAAGCCAGATTGACTTGGCTAACCTTGGGCAAGCTGCTTAAGCTTTTTGAAACTAATTTTTTTCTTCATTTATAAAATATGGGTTATATGTACCTAGTAGGGTTTTGTGAAAGTTAAATGAGGTAATATAAATAAGATACTTCAGTACCATTTCTGGAATAGAGAAAGCCCTCATTAATTGTCAAATTTTATATTTGTAGAGAGGTATCACAGTATATTGGAAAGAGCATGGGCAGTTGGTATTAGAAAGGCTTAGGGTTACTAAAAGAAAAAAAAAAAGAAAGACTTGAGGTCAAATTCTGGCTGTACCACTGAACGGCTTAGTAAACTTAGGCAAGTTGCTTAATTTCTGTGAGCCTTAAAAAGAAATCTACATTAACCGGGTGTGGTAGCGTGCGCCTGTAGTTCCAGCTATTTGGAAGGCTGAGGCGGAAGGATTGCTGGAGCCCAGCAGGTCGAGGCTGCAGTGGCGAGGAGCATGCCACTGCACTCCTGTCTGCGCGATGGAGTGAGACTCCAACTCAAAAAAAAAAAGAAGAAAGAAATCTACAAAGAAGTAATAGTAATATCTACCTTATAGAATTTTTATGAGGTAGTGTATACATAGCACTTGCACAATGATTGTCACATAGTAGGCATTCAGTAGGTGGTATATATTATTGTTGTCATATATATTTGCGCATATATAAGGATCCTTAAAATAATTCCATGAGGTAGAAAGGATAGGTTTTATCCTTGTTTTCCAGAGCAGTGAACTGATTTTTTTTCATGATTGCCTATGTAATTTTTTTACAGAACCAGTACTAGACCACACATCTTCTTTTTCCTATAGATAAATATTTAGATGAATGAATTGATGTCAAAAATAGGTTTCTTTAATGTCTGCTTTTTTGACTCTACTCAGATTATTTTTTGTTGTTGTTGTCATTTTTTTTTTTGTCAGAGTCTCACTCTGTTGGCCAGGCTGGAGGGCAGTGGCATGCTCACGGCCACCTCAGCCTTGACTTGGTTGCCTCAGGCAATCCTTCCAAGTAGCTGGAACTATAGGTAGATGCCGCCATGCTCGGCTAATTTTTTTATCTATTGTAGAGACGAGGTCTCGCCAAATTGCCCAGGCTGGTCTTGAACCCCTGGGCTCAGGCAGTCCTTTCGCCTCTGCCCCCCAAAGTGCTGGGATTACAGGTGTGAGCCACTGTGCCTAGCTCTGCTCAGATTCTTAATATGATTGTTCCAAAGCACACTAGGATAGTAGAATTATACTTCTCAACTCTAGTCTGAATTACTTTTAAATTTGCCCAAAAGGTGGTTTTGACATTGCAGGTTTTACTCTGATCTTTGTTCATGTGTCAAGGTCATTGTAATAGGTACTCTAATCCAAGAAGTGATGGCTATAAACTGGGTGCAGTGGCTCAAACCTCTAATCTCAGCACTTTGGGAGGCAGAGGCGAGAGGATTGCCTGAGCCCAGGAGTTTGAGACCAACCTGGGCAACTTGATGAAACCTCGTCTCTACAATAAATCAAAAAAATTAGCTGGGCATGGTGGTGCATGCCTGTAGTTCCAGATAATTGGAAGGTTGAAATGGAAGGATCGCTTGAGCCTAGCAGGTCAAGGCTATGGTGGCCATGAGCATGCCACTGCACTCCAACCTGGGCAACAGAGTGAGATTCTGACTCAAAAAAAAAAAAAGAAAAGAAAAAAGTGATTACTATTTAGATTCCCTTTTGTGTACAGTTCTCATTCCCGAAGATGTTTCCCCTCACATGTCCAAAAAGCTTTCTGAGGCATAGTTATTTTATAGGAAGAAGTACCATAATTTAGTTCGTTTGTGCTTTTGCGTTTGTGTGAGTGTTTTTGTTGTGTTGTCACAGGCTGATGAAAATTCCAGAACTTTGATGACAGATTGTCTGGTTATAAAGCATTTTTTACTTAAAATCATCATGGTGCACCCTAAGGTAAGCTGGTTTTTTGCTTAATAATGTTTCTCTTATTTGAGTTATGTATTTTTTAGGAGACTTCTACATTGTAAGACATGGAAGGATATGATTAGTTCTCTTTCTTTCAGTGAAGATGATTGAAACTTTTAGTATTAAAGTGATTTGGTTTCTGTGTTCTAAAGGTAATCTTAATGTTGGTTAAGGATATAGCTGAGAACTCTTCAGATATAGAGAGAGCTTTATTTTGGTTTCTTAGTTTCACTTTCTTACTCCTTGATTGCATCACTTTAGATACCTCTTTTCCCTCCTCTGTGCTTCATTCTTTTGTTAAACCTAGATAAAAAACTTTGCTGTTTATCTCCTTTTTTGAAGTCACTGTAAGAACAAATAAGGAAATCTTGATAAAATATTTTTAATATTAGAGAGCTAAAACTTTTATTATCTGTAGTTATTTTATAAAGATGAACACAGTTAAGTATGTCATATGACATCTCCTTTTCTTATGCTATCTTCCTACTTTTTTCTTATTGTTTGTCAGTCACTATTGTAAGTGCTCTCTATGTACCCATTCATTTAATCTGCATAATACCCTTGTGAAGTAGGTTTTATCATCATCATCCCCAATTTGTAGCTGAGAAAACTATGGTACAGAGGTTAAATAACTTAGAGTCAGGGTTTGAACTCAGGCAATCTAGCTCTAGAATCCTTTTTGTTACACAGAAAGAAAAATGTAAGTTACAGTAAGGAATAATTAGAATAGTGATGTAAATTGGAGAGGACATACAAGTTAGATGGGATTAGGGGAAGAAAAAGCAAAGAATAAACCATGGAATTTTCCATGTATGAAAATAACAGAAATAAAAATGAATAGTTCCTTTAAAAAACAGGTGGAGGGATAGCTTGGGAGAACTGCAAAGGGACAGGATTTCCTGATAATTCGTAACTACTTGGAACTGTAGTATAGGCTCAGTGTATTTAAGATTTAGAATTTGAACATAGGCAAGTACTAAGTATGTTTTGGGAAAGTTCAAGTGAAAAAAGGTGATTAAGAATATCTTTTTCCTCTAGGTTCATCCATGTTGTTGCAAATGACAAGATTTTCTACTTTTTAAAGACTGAATAATATTTCATTGCGTGTATATACTACATTTTCTTTATCCATTCAAATAAACAGGCCCAGAAAGACAAATACCACATGATCTCACTTATATGTGGAATCTAAAAAGATCAAAATCATAGAAATAGAGAATAGAAATGGTGGTTATCAGGGGCTAGGGGAAGGAGTGAGGAAGGAAATGGGGAGCTGTTGGTTAAAAGTTACAAAGTTTCAGTTACACAGGAGGAATAAATTTTTGAGATATATTGCACAGCAGGGTGACTACAGTCAATAACAATGTATATTTCAAAATAGCTGAGAGTAAATTTCAAATGTCTCCCAACAAAAAATGATTAGTAAATTAGGTGATGGGTATGAGAGGAAACCCTAGAATACCAGGAACTTATTTATAAAAAAGTGTGTATTTATTCTTACATGCTTAAACTTCATTTACCTTCAAAGTACTCTTTGCTTGGTGCAATACACCTATCTATTGAGATACTTTTCCCACTGCTCAAAACAGTTTTTGAACTTACCAATTTTGATGCCTTTTAGTGCTTCTGCTATTTTTGTTTCACCTCTTCCTCATCGGCAAAACATTTCCCTTTGAGAACTTTTTTCATTGGGGAAACAAAAAAAAGTTGCTTGGGGCAAGATTGAGTGAATAGGGAGAGAGGGGCATAGGAGTCATGTTGGTTTTGTTCAAAAACTGCTGAACACAGCATAATGTGGGCAGTTGCATTGTCATGGTAGAAGAACCAGTCACCTGTTTGCCACAACTTGGGATGTTTCTTTCACAAATCATGATGCAACTTTCTCAAAACTTCCAGATAAAAACTTTGGTTGACTGTTTGATATGGAGGAACAAAACTGAGTATACTACAAGGACCTGCTCTCTAAAAATAATCCTGGTTTTTTTTAGGTCCCCCCCTTGTATGTTAATCTGCTTGATTTATTCACTCCACATTGTGTACATATATCAAAGCAATACATTGTGCCCCATGATATCTACAATTATACTGCTGATTAAAAGTAATATTAATTAAAACAATTGTTTTAAAAATATTATTTTCCTTTGGGATTGAGAATGGAAGTTTTTAATTGCTATCTTGGCTCATGTTAAATCTCATGCCTCATTTATTGTTTTGTAGATCAGATTTAATTTCAATGTAAAGATAAATGGAATCCTCTCCACAGAGATCTTTGGGTAAGTTCTTAAGTTCATGGTTTAAGATGATGCTATGGCTCTGCAATTTTTCTCAGCCATTATTACCCTATTTCCAATAGTTTCACAGTTTGATTTCCTGACCCACAGTTACCTTGAAACTCTTTTTCTAAGACCTCTCCACACACAATTTTTAAAGGGTGTATTAGCTTTTTTTTTTTTTTTTTTTTGAGTTGGAGTCTCACTCTGTCACCCAGACTGGAGTGCAGTGGCCGCTCCCGGCCACCACAGCCTCGACCTGCTGGGCTCCGGTGATCCTTCCGCCTCAGCCTTCCAGGTAGCTGGAACTACAGGTGCGCTACCACGCCTGACTAATTTTTGATTTATTGTAGAGATGAGGTCTCGCCAAGTTGCCCAGGCGGGTCTCGAACCCACGGGCTCAGGCAACCCATTCACCTCAGCCTCCCAAAGGCATGGGATTACAGGCTGAGCCACAGCCCAGCTTGTATTAGCTTTTAAGGAGTAAATAAACTCATTTAAACCTTTCATGTCTTTCTCTAGAGGGAGTGAAATTAAAAATTGCCATTTTTCCCTTTGTTAATTAGTTACTGAATTCCAATAATTTCTAGGGTGGTAGTAGTCATAGGCCAAGATTTGTATGAAGCAGAGATTGATTTTGGAATCTTTGAGAGATGGCTTAGCACTGCTTTGCTTTACAGGGTGGAGAATGAACCCATTTTGAACCTGTCGAATGGAATTGCTCTTGTTGTAAACTGTCAGCATTATGTGAGGTGAAGGCAAAAAACATTGTTGTCCCTCTCCATATTTTACTCTCTTCTTATGAGTATGAATGTGGGTAGAAATTGGAAATGGTCTCACTTATTATTTCTAAGTGCCAGGTGTCAGCTTCTCTGTAATAAAAGTATATGTAAAACTTATAAGTTATTTATGTTGAAAACTGTTGTTATTCCTGGTTCCTTGGAGTCTCACTCTGTCCCCCAGGCTGGAGTGCAGTGGCACACTTATGGCTACCACAGCCTCATCCTGCTGGGCTCAGGCAATCCTTCTGCCTCAGTTTCCAAGTAGCTGGAACTACAGAAGTGTGCCACCACACCCAGCTAAATTTTTTTTTATTATTTTAAAGACAAGGTCTTCCCAAGTTGCCCAAGCTGGTCTTGAACTCCTGGGCTTAGGCAATTCTCTCACCTCTGCCTCCCAAAGTGCTGAGATTACAGGCATAAACCATGGTGCTCAGCCTCCTTGAATATATTCTAATTGATTTAAGGACACGGGCCTTCTCCTCTCTATACGTTATTTTTTTCTGTAAGTGAAATGAAACAAACCTTGCTAATTCCAATCCCATTTAGTCATGAGAAGAGATGACTGAATTTAAAAGTTTGTTTGAACTCTTGGCTAGAGAAATAGTATGAATACAAAGGTACTCGTTGTATATTATTTTTTATGCATCAGCATTTTGCATAGGTTTGGAAATCATCTCTCTACCCACCTTCACTTTCCTCAGACTCCAAAAAAAGTACAAATCTATGAAGGAGGTGATAAATAATAAGGAACAGACAGAATACTCCTGCTTTGCCTTCCTATGTTATTCAGCTACCACAGAATCCAAAGTGAACATGAATTATATCAAGAAAAGACCTAACAAAAATAAATCCAACTTATTTATTTATTTATATATATTTTTTGAGACAGGGTCTCACTCTGTTGGAGTACAGTGGGGGCGATCATAGCTCACTGTAGCCTTGAACTCCTGGGCTCAAGCAATCCTCCGGTCTCAGTTTCTGAGAAGCTGGGACTATAGATGCACACCACCACACCCAGCTAATAAAAAAAAAAAAACTGCATGTGTGGAGATGGGGATCTCAGTTATGTTGCCCAGGGTGGTCTTAAACTCCTGGTCTCAAGCGATCCTCCCACTTTGGTCTCCCAAAGTACTGAGATACAGGTGCAAACCACTATGCCCAGCCCTAATTTATTCTTTAGTCAGTGGTTTCTGTCTTTGTATGCCCTGAGTCAACACCAGAAGTTACAGACTCGCAAGACTTGAAGAATCTACCCACAGTTTTTAGTTTATTTTCTTATTCTAACCCAAAATTATACCTCAGATGACAATATTTTTTATTCTTTAATATACAGGTAACAAAACCTCTACCTCATATCTTTCTTTAGTGATCCTCTAATATTATACAATATTATACAGGTAGATGGCTCAGCATCATAGTTTTACTGACAAGAGTTTAAGCCTTTGAGCCAATGTTTGTGGACATGTTTCCCTGGATGACCTGATTAATTTAGAGAGAGCAGAAAAGGTTCATTAATATTTCTTCTTTGTTTGGAAAAAAGAGCTATTGGAAAGTAAACAAGCACAAAATCTTACTGGATTATTTTTAAGAGAGGAACATGGCCTGATTTTTTTTTTCTCATTGTTGTTATTGAATAGTAACTTCAGACTCTGCAGGGAAAGATGTAGCATGTGGGAGAGCAGACTTCTAAATACCATAGGATCAATTTTAGACCATTTGTCATCTATGTACCTCTTCACACAATGCTGATCTTTGAATGATCTTAGAAACTTCTTCTTATAGCCACAGAGTAATTTTTGTGAAGGAAATAACTTTTGAGAATAAGAACTTGCCATTAATGGCAGCTAAAGCAGGGGCCATGATGCCATACCCTGTAACGCTAATTTTTCTTCTGCTCTTTCCATTGCTGTGATTTCCTGATCACAGCATAAGTTACTTATTCCAACAAAATGATATGGTGGGCTATATGATTATGCATATGCTAAAAGGTATAAAAGAATTTTGGATGCTCTTTTAAATAATTTAAGAGGGGAAAAAGTTAAATTTGTCTTGTCTGTTTTCTGATAGTAGACCAAAATTTGGTATAACTGAATCATGCTGCAACAGAATTCACCCTGTGCTAGGACATCCAGTGACACTTTTCATCCCTGATGATGTGGCTGGCATGGACTTGTTGGGAGAACTGATACTGACTCCAGCTGCTGCTCTGTGCCCCAGCCCAAAGGCCTTTTCCAACCAGTTGAACAGGATTTCTTCAGTTTCTATATCCTTTTGATGACAAATACCATTCAATTGTGAAAATAGGATTTTGTATCCCAGTTTTAGGAAAGAATTTAGAATATGGATTCTGCATTTACAAATGCAGAAAATGGTTTGTATAAAAATGTATAATCCAATATAAAAGCCAAACTTGACAATTCTGCCCAGGAACTAAAAACTATAAAATGTGACACATGCTATACATTTTTTATACAATCCAATATGACTAAAGCATGGAATGAATGGTGCAAGAGAGAGAGATAATGCTAGAAAAGTAGTTTGGAGTTGAATATAGTAGATTTTGAGTGCCAAACTAAGGAGTGTGAATTTTTGTCTCTGTATAGTGGGAAACCATTGAATGTTTTGGGGGAATCTCTAATAGTATTGTACAGGATAAATGAGATGGATAAGTTGGTAATTATTAATACTAAGTAAATATAGTAAGTGAACTAGGCTAAAAGATAGTGCCTGAATTAAGTGTCATAGGCATGGAAAGGCACTGGAAGTAATCGACGTAATGGGGTAACCTGCTCATTATTGGGGCAGGGAATGACTAAAGCTGATGTCAGATTTGTCTAGAATAGGCAGATCTGTAGAGAAAGAAAGTACATAGATGGGTGGGTTTCTTTTTGGAATGGTGAAGATGTTCTAAAATTGATGGAAGTGATGGTTATATAACTCTTTGCGTATACTAATCCATTTAATTGTACATTTTATGTTGTTTTTTTTTTTTTTTTGAGTTGGAGTCTCACTCTGTTGCTCAGACTAGAGTGCAGTGGCC
>NW_007252914.1:13204-45999 GCF_000164805.1 Carlito syrichta | reverse complement strand
GCTCAGGCAATCCACTCACCTCAGCCTCCCAAAGGCGTGGGATTACAGGCTGAGCCACCGAGCCCGGCTTTAATTGTACATTTTAAATGGGTGAATCGTATGGTATGTGAATTATATCTCAATAAAGCTGTTTAAAAATTTTCCATGGATAGCTGACAGAATAATGATACTGTAAGCAAGATATAAGACATTAATAACAGATTTGAGGAATAAAGAGGATATATTTGGTTTGCAACATGTTGAGCTTGTGGTGCCTACAGGACATCCTTTGAAGATGGTAAGCAGTTATATAGAAATTTTGGTGTGGAACTTGAAAGTGGTTAGATTTAGAGATACAAAACTTTAGAGTCTCAGTTTCCTCTATAGGTAAGTGTAGTACAGTCCTGTATTTAGAGCATGGCACAGGAGTAAATGCTGAAGTCACCACTAGTTAGTTGTGTGCCTGAAGGCAATTTACTTAACCAGCCTAAGCTTTTGCTTCCTAAGCTTTAAAATGGGGAGAATGATGCCTACCTCATAGATTTATTTTCCCTTTCAAAAGTTGTTTTTCATTTGGGGGGGTTTGTTTGTTTGTAGAATTAACTATAATCATCCACGTGAAGCTCCTAGCATACTGTGTGACACATAATAAGTGCTCAATAAATATTAATAATTATTATTATATGATTGAAGCTGTAGGAATAAATGAAGTTATAGAAGAGTATGAAGAGTATGGTAGCTCATGCCTGTAATCCCAGCACGCTGGGAGGCTGAGACAGGAGAATCGCTCAAGTCCAGGGGTTCAAGACTAGCCTGGGCAACATAGTGAAACCTCATCTTTACAAGAAAACTCCAAAAATCAGCCGGGTGTGGTGGTGCTCGCTTGTAGTCCCAGGTATTCGGGAGGCTAAGGTGGAAGGATTGCCTGAGTTCAGGAGGTCAAGGCTGCAGTAAGCCATGATTGTGCTACTGTACTCCAGCCTGGGTGAGAGTGATCTCTGACTTGAAAAAAAAAGGAAAGAAAAAAATGAAAAAGCAGAAGAGACATAGTATGATGTCAGCTATCTGACATCAGATATCAAAAGATCCAGAATATCTTTTAGGGAAGAGGTGAAAACAGTATAGTGATAGACTATGCATGGGCATAAAACATGCTTTTTAAAAATATCTAGATAGTACAGAAGAATATAAAGTAAAAAATGTTCTTCCTCATTCCATTTTGTAGAAGGAATAAGAGAACAATTTTTTGTCTTCTTGGAGTTTACATTTTAGTAGGAAAAATTAACACATAGGCATTAGGTAGTGATAAGGGCAGTAGAGATAAATACAACAGATGAAGAGCTAAAGAATGTTATTTTAAATATGGTCAGTGAAAACTGTAAGGAGGTAATATTTAATGAAGAAAGTGCTAAGCTATAAAGACTTCTGGTGGGATTTCAGTTTCTGAAAATGGCAAAATAGATCATTTAGACCAACCATCCCACTGAAGGCCAAGGCTGGATGAAATATTAAAACACTGTAAAAGCATCAAAGAGCTAGTGAAGGGAAAGAATCTCTATGCCATGATTTAGGAGAGAATTGAATTACAGAAAGCTGAGCCCAGCATTGGGGGCTGCTTTTGCCCTGGGGTAGTTTGCCAATTAGAGCAAGCAGATGAGAGGCTAAGATGTATATCTGAATTAATACTGGACAAGAAAGCCAAGGATTCCAGGGCCTGCTGAGTTTGAGGATACTGGTTGTTTTTTTAGTTGAGTTGGAGTCTCACTGTTGCCCAGGCTGGAGTGCAGTGACACAATCACAGCTCACCACAGACTCATCCTCCTGGGTTCAGGTGATCCTTCTTCTTCAGTCTCCCAAGTAGCTGGTACTACAGGTATGCACCACCATGCCCAACTAATTTTTTAAAAATAAAGACAGGGTCTTGATATATATCCCATTCTGGTCTTGAACTCCTGACCTCAAGTGATCCTCCCACCTCAGCCTCCCACAGAGCTGAGATTACAGGCCTGAGTCACTGTGTCTTAAAATGCAGGAAAATGCCAGTATGAGTCCAACATATTTCTGACTTTTAAAATTATATTTTTTTTAGTTTTTTTTTTATTGAAGAAAGACTTACAGGCAATGACAATTCAGTAGCAATGAGCACTCCTAGTACTCAGAATGTGTTCCTCTAAATAACATTGCTCACTAAAAAGGAGAAACAGCTGATTCTATGCCTAGAGTAGAAATGTACAAGATGAACCTGGGTATCTTGTTGGGCCAGAAAACAAGGAAGCTGTCAAAGACCAATGAGATTGTGTCAAAAGGATTTAGGAACTTTCACTTCTGACCATGCTAGAATAATAGATTGGATTTAACATCCTGCTTTGAACAACTTTTTAATTGTTCTTTTGACAAATTATATTAAACAGCAGTTTCATATATTAGGTATATATGAAAACAGGTAGCATAGGACAGCAGTTCTGGAAAGAAGAGAAACAAGCAAATCCTATGATTGCACGACCATACTTCCTAAAGAGAACTTCCAGGCTACAGTGCAGGGAGGGGATACCCAAATAGAGTCTGGTGTATCTGAGTTGAGGAGATTAAAATACAGAGTTCATAGAGGTTCAAATAGTTAGAATTCATAGGAAAGAGTACTGAAGAAGAAAGACACAGAAACAGAAAGCTTCAGACAGAGAACAACCCCAGGAATAGTTTGTGTTTCCACCAGGCTGAATGAGAAACATATTTCACAGAGTATTAGGTAGAGTCCTCAGAAGGATTTGACTGGGTAGTGGAGAAGTTAACTCTAAACTGTAGTCTTCTTTGGCCCCACTTAATACAGCTTAGAAGTAAGAACCAAAAGCCTCAAATTATTTTCATGTAGTTTTACAGCTTCACAAGTTCAAGAATATTTAGAGAAATACAAAAATATCCTGCACCCAACAAGGGAAACTTCACAATGCCTGTCAGCTAATAAATTATTTGGCTTGCAAAGAAGCAGGAGAAAAGGACCCATGATGAAGAAAAGAATCAATCAGCGGAAACTCACTCAGAAATGGCACGGATGATAGGAAACACGGACATTAAAATAGGTACAGTTGTATTCCATATGTTGAAGAAATGAGAGGAACAACTGAGCATATTAAATAAAGACATGGAAGATTTTTTTTAAAGACCAAAATTGAACTTCCAGGAATAAAAATTACAATTTTTAGGATGAAAATGCACTGAATGAGATTAATGGAAGATTTACAACACATTGCAGAAGAAAACATTAGTGAACTTAAAGACACAGCAATAGAAACTACCTAAAATGAAACACAGTGAGAAAAAAAAAGACTAAAAGAAATGGGCACAGTGGCTCATACCTGTAATCCCAGCACTCTGGGAGGCCAAAGCAGGAAGATTACTTGAAGGCAGGAGCTCAAGACCACCCTAGGCAGCATAGTGAGACCTCACTGCTTAAAAAAAAAATTCGCTGAGGAGTGATGATACATGCCACTAGGGAGGCGAGGGTGGGAGGATCACTTGAGCCCAGGAGTTTGAGGTTGCAGTGAGCTATGATTGTGCCACTGCACTCCAACCTGAGTGACAAAGTGAGACCCTATCTTTAAAAAAAAATGCACAAAGCATCAGTGAACTGTGGGATAACTTCAGGTGGCCTAACTAAGGAAAGTGTAAATTGGAGTTCGGAAAGGAAAGAGGAGAGATGCAATATTTGAAGAAATAATGCTCCCAAATTTCTAAATTTGATGAAAATTATAAGCCTGCAGATCCATGATCAATGAACCCTAAGCATAAGAAATATGAAGAAAATTATACCAAGACATGATGTAATCAAATAGCTTAAATCCAGTAACAAAAAAATTAAAAGTATCTGGAGATTTTTGAATGACATGTTATATATAAAGAAACAAAGAAGAATTTTAGCAGATTTTTTTGTTGGAAACAGTGTTGACTAGAAGAAAGTGGGGCAACATCTTCAAAGTACTGACAAGAAAAAAAGAAAACTGTCAACCTGAAATTCTATAACCAGTGAAGAATATTTCAAAATAAGCAAGGTGTGGTGGCTCATGCCTATAATCCCAGCACTTTGGGAGGCTGAGGCAAGAGGATTGCCTGAGTCCAGGGGTTTGAGACCAGCCTGGGCAGCTTGTTGAGATCTCGTCTCTACAATAAATCAAGAAATTAGCCAGGTGGCACATGCCAGTGGTTCCAGCTACTTGGAAGGATGAGGCGGAAGGAACACCTGAGCCCAGCAGGTCAAGATTGAGGTGACCATGAGCAAGGCACTGCACTCCAGCCTGGGTGACAGAGTGAGACTCCAACTAAGAAAAAAAAATTAAATTTTAAGTTTCTTATCCAAAATAGAATCCAAAAATAGAAAAGAGGAAAAAGAAAACAAAGAATAACAAAAAACGAATGGAAAACAGATAACAAGATGATAGATTTAAACCCAATTATAGCTGTATTCATGTTTAATGTAAGTAGTTTAAAGAACCCACAATCTGGCTCTTCAGATATTCCACTCTTATCCTGAGTTTGGAGCATTTCAAAGGTCTCCTGGCCCTAAACAGTGAATGAGTTGACCTTAGTTCATGTGTTAATGCCTCCTGAAATTCATGAGGAAGACTTCATTTGTGGGTAACGCTTTCTTTTTTTGTGTGTGTGTGGCTTTCCATAATGCTCTAGTGCCCATTGGGTAAGAATTTTGATTTTCACACTTAATACCTTATGTTTACCCAATAGGAGGATGAAAACAAAGAAACATAAAACAAAGTATATATTCTCTTTAGCCTTGGTTCCAGGACTCCAGGTTATTGGAGTCTCATTCTGTCGCCCAGACTCCTGGAGTGCAGTGGCCGCTCCCGGCCACCACAGCCTCGACCTGCTGGGCTCCGGAGATCCTTCCGCCTCAGCCTTCCATGTAGCTGGAACTACAGGCACGCACTACCACGCCTGGCTAGTTTTTGATTTATTGTAGAGATGAGGTCTCGCCAAGTTACCCAGGAGGTTCTCAAACCCGCGGCCTCAGGCAATCCACTCACCTCAACCTCCCAAGGCGCGGGATTACAGGTTGAGCCACCGAGCCCGGCTAAGCAATGGTTCTTAATGGGGCAGTTTTGTCTTCAGAGGACATTTGACAATGTCCTGAGACGTTTTTGATTGTCATGGCAGGAGGGTCATGTCAGGAGAGGTGCTACTGGCATCCAGTGGGTAGAGGCCAGTGAGGCTGCTCAACATCCTGCAGTGCACAGGACTGCCACGCCCCCAAATGAAAAATTATATGGCATGAGAATGGGAAGTCCAGAGAAGGAAACCATCTCAGGAGCCCCCCTTCTTTTGTCTTAGTTAGAGAGCAGGGTTGGAGACAGTGAGAGGTAGTTTCCTTTTCTATTTGAATATACTCAAGTGCTTCCTAGATAATATCCCTTTGTATATACTTCTATGCTAGCATATATCACAGTTTGCTGGCCTTTATGTCTCTCACCTGTATTGTAAATATAAACTTAGGGATTGGTATATCTGGATATTCATCTTTGTATTGCCAGAACTTAAAATACTGTTAATCTGAAGTGCCGTTCAAATCAACGCTTGAATTAATAGGATGAATAAGTAAACTATCCCAATACTATACCCATAACTCACACTTAATAAACCCAGAATAAATTTCTGGGGATTCAGGCCAGGCATGATGGCTCAAGCCTGTAATCCTAGCACTTTGGGAGGCCAAGGAGAGAGGATTGCTTGAACTCAGGAGTTCAAGACTAGCCTAGGCACCATAGCAAGACCTCATCTCTATTAAAAAAAATAAAATAAATTTTAAAAAAGTCAGATGTGGTGGCACACACCTGGGAGGCAGAGGCAGGAGGATCGCCTGAGCCCAGAAGGTTGAGGTTGCGTTTATCTGTGATCCTACCACTACCTTCCAGCCTGGGTGACAGAGTGAGACCTCAACTCAAAAAATAAAAAAGAAATTTCTGGGGATCCTACTGTATCTATCTCTGGTGCCTCACACCTATCTTTGGTGTAGAAAAGGCTTAATATGTAATTGCATGGCACACTTGTTTATGTCTAGGAGTGTGAACCAGGTCAGTGTTATGTTCGTTTTTTACAAGTGAATGCATGGTTATGAGAAACTAAAATTTGGCAGTTTTCTTTAGCAACTATACATATTTCTGTATGGACCTTTGGGTCTGCCTCTAATACTGTCAAGTCGGGAGCAACCAATTACTACTTTCTTCAAAGACACCTCTTATTTCATTGACTGGAAAAAATACCATTTGTGTATGGTGCCCAATTTGGATCTCAGTTTGGACAGAGGTAAATCTCTCTCTCTCTCTCTCTGCACAGGAATGAAGAAACTTGAAGAATATTGAGAAAGGAAAGGAAATATAAATAGCAGGTGTATATAAAAATAGGACTCAGTGATCTAGTGGCCTAGGTTGGGGTGTTGGGGTCAGGGTCTGGCCAAGTTTGAGAGACCACTTGGAGTGAGGCAATCAGGTATGAAACAGGCAAAGTCCTATCAGAGCCTGACTATTTTGGCATTACACGTTAGTGCTGGTTCTCCTCTCACTTCTTCTGCTAGCTCCTCTATTCCTGATCCTTCTGTTAGGGACTTGTTCTTAGGGTTTCTGCTGTACCTTAATCTGTCAACTGTGTGACTTTAGGAAGGTGAGCAGAGGAGCAGTGACACCTTTGAACTATTGTGGAAGAGAAATGCTCCATAATGAAAGGAGAAAATCCACATAAAATTCTGACTCAAAAACAAAATTCCCTAGAAAACATTAAAACACAATATAAACGCAAGACGTAATAGTATTAAACCTAGGAAGCTGGATTCATGTTGAGTTTGAACCACATTAGTTTTGGGTGAATCATGCTAAAACTGAGTAGTTAATAACTGAGCCAACAATAAAACCGGGAAACAGGAATATGCAGCCATAGGCTGATGTCTAGAAAGTTTACAGTTTTGAGTTTGACTGTTGTTAGCTAGAATCCCTTGAAACTTAGAAGGTGGTCTGCTCAGTTGGATCCTGAGGAAGATGACAAGGAGGGAAGAGGTATTTTAGGGCTGTTATGAGGCGATGGAAGCCCCCTGTAGTGGGGCAGTGTCTCAGGGAGAATGATGGACTCTTCACCTAGGAAGTAAGCCTTGGAATAAGGTTCTTTGTTCTTGAGTGGGTAGTTATTCCAGAGGATGGCTATAAGAGGAGGCATCAGGTGGACAGGTTCTCTGGAAGTATATGGTCTTAACAGCTGGGATGTCATGCTATCAGGATTTTGAATAGAGGGATGACCTAAGTGAATTTCTAGGGATCTCCATATCTTTTTCGGTTTCATTTTTGTTTTCAGGCTTTGTTGGCTAACTTTATTTTTTGCCAGTTCATGATGCCTGAATGTACTCAGTTAACTTGGAAATGAATACTGTAGGAAATGTCCCTCATATCCTTCCCTCATTACTCTAAATGACAGAATCAGGGTCCACATGGAGGTACTTCTCTACATGGATCTGGAATGTAGGACTATCCTGATTATATTATAAAGGATCAAGGTGCTACAAAGTGACCATGGGGCACTGGATTACTTGGGAATACAAATAACCCAGTATTGGGATTAAGAACACAGATTTTGAAATCAGTCTAGTAAATTCTAAAACTCAGTTCCACCATTTACTAGCTCACATTGAGCAAGGTATTAAACCCATCTGTGCCTCTTTTCTTATTTATATAAGGGCATAAGAATAGGTCCTACCCCATAGTGTTGTCATGAAGTCTAAATATTGAGATAGTACCTAAGAATTTGATATGGTACCGAGCATGTAATATAAGTTAACTGTATTATTATGATCAAGTTGAATCTGACTTCTGCCTCTTACGAGCCATACCTGCCTTAGAAAGTTGTACAAGGAATTGATGAAGTTATTGTGTAGTACTTCTCAGTAAATGCATGGGAGTGCTGTTTGGTTTGCATTTTATATACCCAATTGTTATTTTGATGTTCTTCCTGTGAGTCACTATTATTTGTTTCTGTCATATGAATAGAGAAACAAGTTCAGGATGGGAAATGGGTGTTCATATTTAGATCTATGCTCAGATCCTTCTTTGTTCAGGATATAGGTTCTTTAACCACTTAGTATTTTGAGGGCTTTACTAATCTTAGAAGTGTATGCAATATCTTGTCCTCTAGATTTGGTGCTTCCAGATGTGAGTTATCAGGTGGAATCCACTGAGGGGGATCAGTCTCAGAATATGGATCCTCAGGGACAGACTCTGCTGCTTTTTCTCTTTGTGGATTTCCACAGTGCATTTCCAGTCCAGCAAATGGAAATCTGGGGTATGTATATATAGGAGAGTGGGGCTGTCAGCTTGGGTGTGACAAATGATAAGAGAATAAAGAAAGGGAGTCTGTGTAATGCATATATCTGAATTAGATATATTTCTGTGAAGAATTTGTGAAGAATTTAATTTTCCTAATAAATTAAATAAATTGTGCCCTATAGAAAGGATTCACTTGCTGATGCATCACTTAAATGATGACATTTCCAGATCTAGTTAGCCAGATATCAGCAGACACTTCACATAATGCCCCCTAGGGATCAGTGGTTCTCAACCTTAGCTGTACAGTATATTACCTGGAGGGCTTCTAAAATTGTGTAAACCTCACCCCCAGAGATTCTGATTTCCTTGGCCTGAAGTGGCACTCAGGTCTCAGTATGTTTTTAAAGCTTCTTGGGTGATTCAGATGTGCAACCAAGCTTGAGAACTTTTTATCACCATGCTGCCTTTCCAGGTGGATTAAAGAAATGTATGCCTGTCCTTGTTCAGGCATGTAAGGGGAGGCCTTTGGTGTTTATCTAGTAGATGGACGATAAACTGTTATGAGAAAAATTTTCTCTGTTAGAAGTAAAGCAGTGGTTTCAGTTTGTGGTCCATGAACACATGCATCAGAATCACCTGATTATTTGAAAATGTGCAGCTTCCTGGGCCAATGAATGATTATTTCATTATTTTGCTATAATGTAAAAATCTGGTATGGCTCAAGAATCTGCGTGATTCTCAAATGATTCTTAAAGGTAGTAAAATTTTAAAACCACTGAACGTAGGCTGGAGTTGGCTTATGCATTCTAATCCTGGGACATAAATTTAAGTGTTTCTCAATGCCCTCCTAAACTTTGAGGGAAGTAACATGGAGAAATAGAGCTTATACAGGTTTGGAGAAAGGGTCATAAGCCTTCCTTTTGGTGCTTCTGATAAATTACTGTGTTATTCTTTCTGTGTGGGCCAATGTGTTTTCAGGGACTGTATTCTCCAGGTATACCAGTGCTGTTTGGTGTGGCCCTGCTTCCACCGAGTCATCAGAAAAAAGAGACTGCTTACAACCCCAGACTAGAAGTGTTCACACTGACTGGTGCCAACTATTTATTGAACAAACCATTCTCAGCTTTAGGATTCTTCCTGCTGTCTTCCTTCCAAGCTTCTACCTTTTCCCAGCACATGCTTTTCTCACATAGGAGAGAAGCACTGTTTCCTGGGCTCCTGCTTGCAGCTCTTAATTTGAAGAGCTGGTCTTTGGTGCCCCCATTGCCCCACTGATCAAGGCCAGGGAAATGGGAAATAGAAGAAACCCAAACTAATAGGCTCCAGCAAGGTGGTCCAATGTGGATTCCTAGGGCCTGTGCTCATATAGACAGCGGCTGATAAGAGCTGCAGCTTAGTATTGTGGAAAGGACTTCAGGTTAGAATTAAGAGACCCGGGTTTAATTTTAGCATTGATACCAGCTTCCTCAATGATTTTGGGAAAGCAAGTTAGATAGATCATCTGAGCCTCCTTTTTCATATATTTAGCATGAGATTTTTAGACTAGATAATATCAAAAGCCCTTCCAGGTCTAAAACCCTCTTAAGACTTAAGATCTGCTACCTTCTGGCAGGTTTTTTTTTTTTTTTTAAGATCTGCCAGAGGATAATCCTCAGATAACACAAGCTTGATACCATGTTGAGTTCTACTGAACATACCTTAAGAACTCAGATTCCTCAGAAACCAGCTATAGCTATCATTCTTGTAGTACTGTGATAATTTGTATACTTCTGTTTAGCTTAACTCTAAAGGCCTGCAGAATCTCAGTAGTTATACTCAGTACTGGATTTAAAAAGAAATTCATCAATGCGTTAGTAAACATAGTAAGTGTATTCTTAAATATTACACATCTGGTAGTTTAGGATTAGCCTCTGAAGAAAAGTCACAGTGAGGGGAGGTAGATAAAGTAAAAATTTTACCTTTTCTTTCCCCCCTTCTTTCTTATATCCTTGAAACCTTTCTCCAGAGCTGCTGCTTTTAGAAAACAGATTGTACAAAGTTACAGTCTGTTTCTATGTGTCTTTTTTAAAAAAATCATTTAATTAGTCTTCTGCTTACCTTGTCATGGTTACTTTTCTACAATTAATTCACTATTTTGCCACAATGTCAGAAGCATCTGGTGGTATCAGCAGTTTTAGGTATGAACTTTGGCTTTTTAAATTAAATATCTGCTTTTTAAAAGTGCTTGATTTCTTGGAGCTATTCTTAGGACCAAGCAATGGAAAATAGTAATCCAGATGATATATAATCATAGCAATATTTTCCCATTGAATATTGCAGTGTGCATTTCAGAACACTTCACATCCATTATCCTAGTTTATACCTGTGAGAGTAGGTGATATAAAGCCATTTTTCTACACTGAAGAACAGTGAAGTGACTTCACCACCACTAGGTTGTGGTAGAATCGACCCTAGAGTCTATGTGCTCCTGACTCTCCTTTTGAGCTTGCCGCATGCTTGTTACCTTCCCTGCCAGGAAAGTATTATGGTGTCTTGTGGTGGAAAATGTTCTTCTGACTTGCATTTCTAATGCAGTCCTGAGAAAAGCCAGCCAGCCTTAGGCTACTTCACCATAGTATCTTTGAACAGACTATCTAAGAAGAGTAGAAGAACACTGAAAACACAAAGAATCAAGATGCATTTTCTTCAGGTGACCTTTAAAGTGAATTTGGCTTCCTGGGTCTGCTGCATCAGGATCATTAAATGGCAGCCTATTGTTTTTGATGCCATCTTTTTGCCCGTTGCTGTCACATGTTCGCTTTTCTGAATGAGTGGTGCCTGTGATTGCTTTAACAGGGACAGCCCCCTATTAAAATTGACCTTATTACCAACAGTTATCAGAATCACCTTTGTGAGTTTTAACCTTTTCTTTGCCCCAGAATAGCTGAAAGAACTGTCACAGTAGTGATGCTCAAAGAGCAATACAGTAGTGTTAGACACACACTCTAGGGGCTTTTCCTCTCCCTCTTTTTCCTCTCCTTTGGAAGTTGTCAGTATTGTTGTTTACAGAACGTGGCATATATTTCTGCTACGAATTAAACATGATCCCTCATTTTTTTCTTCAAAAATAATATCATTATTCACTTTAATTTTCCTGAGCTTTCTTCATTTTAAAGTGGGAATTGAGTGGGTTTATAAGTTGCTGGGGAGTTTTGTCTAAAAAAGTAATTATTTGTGAAAGAGGCATCTTTCTCCCCCCATCCCTGACTCAGAGCACAGAGGACAATGGGGGATTTCATAAATCTTGAAGTCATCATCTTTGCTCATGGTTACCAATATTCTCCTCCCCTTAGGAGTACATACTTTGCTCCCAACTCAACTTAGTGCCATCCTTGTGCAGAACCACAGGGTAGTGCAAGATTCCATACAGTTTGCTGTGGACCAAGTCTTGGAACAGCATCACCAGGTTTCCAAGGTAATAAAAAATTTACAGCCTCTTTTCTCTATTCACTAAGAAAAAGACAGCAAGAGCTCTTTTTCCTTTATTGTCCCTTTGTCTCCTCTTCTGTCACTTGGGGTGATCTTGTAACACTGCATCTAACCTTGGAACTCATTCTTTAACTTAGATGGGTGACTGTAACCAGCTTGCTCAGTCTTACCTCCCAGTAGGTATGTTTAAGTAAACAGGGAAACAGATAATAGAGGAAAATAACTGATAATGTGCCTCTTCCTTATCTATACTATATCCCCCCTTCTCATGCATACTTCTGGAGCTGCTGTTTTGCTAAATCCCCCATTATCCTAATTCTTTATAATACCACTTTCTGAATTCACCCATCCTGTGTACTCTTGATAACACATTTCTTATTCCATATGGCTCCCTTTTCAGGGAAAAAACAACCACATTAAGAGAGTAAAACTTGGAGCTTTAAAAAATATAGTAAGTATATCTGTTTTATTGACCAAATCTTATTGCTTGTCTTTTCTGAATGTGTCTGTGTTAATAAATCATCTCTGTGAAAGGAGAAAACATTTAATTTTTATTTTCATCCCTAAGTGTTGTGATGTAAAAATAATCATTGATCTGATTGATTGATGGAGGGGAAGAATGGTTGAAATTCCACTCTGACTAAAATATTTAGCCCCTTTGGGATTTTCTGAACCAACATCACGGGATTAATGCAGTCTCCCCCTTACTTGTCATGTTCCCTAGGCTCATCAGAAACTGCAGGCCTCACTCTCAGTGGCTGTGAATTCCATCATGAGTATCGTGACTGGAAGCACCAGCAGCAGATTCCGAAATATGTGTTTCCAGGCCCTTCAAGTTAGTAGGAGATTGGGGATGCTTAAAAATTCTGGGGTTTTAATGACATTCCACATTTTAATGATACATCTTTGTAATATGTATGGTTCTTTTAAAAACATTTATTTACTTCGACTGTAATCCTACAGAATATCAGGCCTATGTGTTTTCAGAAATATTTGTTGAATGAATACTAGTATGCATACTATTTTACAAGTGAGAAATGAGTTATTTAAGATTTCTACTTCTCTTAGGCTACACAACTAGTTAAAAGCAGAGCTAGAGATAGGTCAGTGATTCCCAATTCCTTGTTGAAGAATGCTCTGTTATCTCATGGTGACAGAATATACTGGAAATAACTGAGTAGTCCTAAGTATTACATGTTACATGACAGTATGAAATGGTATAAAGAGTTTCGGAATCAGAGGCTCAGGTTCAAATCCTGGCTCATTTACTTACTAGCTATGTGGACTTAGGGCTGTATTTAACTTCTTGGAGCCTTACCTAAAAATTGGAAAAAATAATAGTACCTCACAGAGTTATTGTGAGGGTGAGAGCCAAATGTGTGCTATGGTTTGAATGTTTGTATCTCCCCAAAATTCATATGTTGAAATCCTAACCCCTAAGGAGATGGTATTAAGAGGTATGGGGCCTTTGGAAGGTGATTAGGTCATTAAGCTCCACCCCCATGAATGGGATCTGTGCCCTTATTTAAAAAAAACAAACAAACCCTAGAGAGACCCTTGCCCCTTCTGCCATGTAAAGGTACAGGGAGAAGTGGGCAGTTGGCAACCCAGAAAAGGGCCCTCGCTGGAACTCAACTACCCTGGCACTGTGGCCTCAGACTTATAGTCTCTAGGGCTATAAGAAATAAATTTCAATTTCTTTTTTTTTTTGAGTTGGAGTCTCACTCTGTCGCCCAGACTGGAGTGCAGTGGCCGCTCCCAGCCACCGCAGCCTCGACCTGCTGGGCTCCGGCGATCCTTCCGCCTCAGCCTTCCGAGTAGCCGGAATTACAGGCATGCACTACCACGCCTGGCTGATTTTTTTGATTTATTGTAGAGATGAGGTCTCACTACCCAGGCGGGTCTCGAACCCGCGGGCTCAGGCAATCTACTCACCTCAGCCTCCCAAAGGCGCGGGATTACAGGCTGAGCCACCGAGCCCGGCTTCAATTTCTTAATAACCTACCCAGTCTACAGTAATTTGTTATAGCAGCCCAAATGGACTAAGACAATGTGAAAGAAGCATATGGTAGGTTCTCAATAAATGTTAGTTTCTTTCCTTCCTTTTAGGAATGTGTGCCAACCAGTTGGTATTATCACAGTGAATAACCCATTCGTTCCATGGTTGTTGATTTATTTCTTTGCATCTTTTTCTTGTAAAGATAGTATAACATGCCAAATTTTAACAAATTTTATCACTATAATTTTTTTTTTTTGAGTTGAAGTCTCACTCTGTCGCCCAGACTGGAGTGCAGTGGCCGCTCCCGGCCACCGCAGCCTCGACCTGCTGGGCTCCGGCGATCCTTCCACCTCAGCCTTCCAAGTAGCTGGAACTACAGGCGCGTGCTACCACGCCCGGCTAATTTTTTGATTTATTGTAGAGATGAGGTCTCGCCAAGTTGCCCAGGCGGGTCTCGAACCCGCAGGCTCAGGCATTCCACTCACCTCAGCCTCCCAAAGGTGCGGGATTACAGGCTGAGCCACCGAGCCCGGCTCACTATAATTTTTAATGTTTGCTTATTATATATATTATATAGCTGTAACCAAAATATTATGTTTTCATATAATTTGACATTTTTCTGTTTCAACAGTCTTTGAAATTTTGTTTTAGATTAACCAATTCAACTGTCTTGTTTTAATCAAATTTAATAAACCATTTCCCTGTTAGCACTTTTAAGTTGTTTACATTCTTGCTGCTGTGAATAGTGCTCCACTTAATCTCTTTATGTGGTATCTTTTTCTTTAGAATTATTTCCTAGAATAAATGTCTATACATGGAGTTATGGGTCAAAGCTAGCACATTTTATCATAGTTTTAACTTTCTGAGTCATATGGATAGCACAGCAAAGTGAGAGGAATACTATATTGGGAATTCTAAGGTATGCATTAAAGCCCTAAATTTTGTATTAACTAGCTATAACATCTTGGGTAAGTCCCTTATCATTTTTGAATTTTAATTTTCTCATCTGTAAAATTAGTGTGTTACAGTAGGTGATGAGTCTGGCTCCCTTTAACTGTAATATCCTACAACTATATATTAAAAAGTTGAAAGTTGTTATCCATTCCTTATGGGTGCAAACTGTATTCTTTTGTTCCTCTCCTTCCTAAAAGGCTTATCTGAAGAAGAGGTTTCATATCAACCCTCAGTTGTTCAGTGGAACCTCTGCTCTCTTAGAAACTTGTTTCATAGAAGAGCAGTTTATATAACCCCTTCATGAGCAGATGGATTTCTTGGGTATTTATCTCCTATGGAGATGGGAGAACAGAGATCTTGTTTGAAGGATCTTGCTTAGGTGACACAGTGGGAAGACTTACAGGAGCTACAACTACCTGTCTCGTGCTAAGTATCTCAGGCCTTCTTTCTTCCTCTCCTGCCTTCATAGAGACTAAGGAAACTCCTAACACAATGTGATCAATGCCAGTGGTTTGCCTTCCTATCTGCTTCATCCTCTCCCTATACACAAATTTCTTGTGAGAATTTCTCTCTTGGTTTCCAGTACTAAAACTCAGCATGTTCTGTTTCTGGCCCATTTTAGGCAGCTGACACACAGGAATTCCGGAGCAAACTGCACAAAGTATTTCATGAAATCACCCAGCACCAATTTCACCACTGCTCATGTGAGGTAAAGCAGGTAAGTGTAAAGTAATAATCAGCATTTTGGTGGAAATCTCCCATTTTGATATCTGGAAATCCTGAATTCAGGGTGAGTAGGTGCAAGTTTTTTAGACTGCATAATCTGAGGTTAGCCTTTTAGCAAGGAAGGCTGTGGTTTAGAAAAATCTTATAGAGCATAGTATTACCTAGAGGTTATGAGCATGGTTAGATATCACCTGAATCTCATTTCTGCCACTAACTAGTTGTTGGCATTGTTATGGAAGTACTTAATCTTTCTTAACCTCAGTTTCTTCATCAGTAAAGTGTAGGAATAATACATATACGTGGCTAACCAAAATGAAACACAGATTTTTTTAAGGCTAAAAAACAAACATATAAGAGTATTAGTGAGCTATGGGACAATTTCAAGTAGCCTAATATACATGTAATTGGACAATCTAAAGAAGTGGGTAGGTAGAGAACAGAAAGTATATTTGAAGAAATGTTTCCAAATTTGATGAAATCTATAAACCCGTAGATCTAATAAGCTCAATGAACTCCAAGCCCAAGAAACATAAAGCTATACCGAAATTGACCTTCCATATGACCCAGCAATCCCTTTACTAGGAATATACACAGAGGAACTCGAATCATTCTACCAAAAAGATACCTGCACACATGTGTTTATTGAAGCACTATTCACAATAGCAAGAACATGGAACTAACCGTGCCGCCCATCAAAACTAGACTGGATTAAAAAAAATGTGGTACATATACATGATGGAATATTATGCAAACATAAAGAAGGACAAACATTGGACTTCATGGCAACCTGGATGGATTTAGAGTCTATAATACTCAGTGATCACATAAACAAATAACTTGAGTACCACATGTTCTCACTCAAGCAGATCCTGAACATTTACCATAATACTATAAGAAAGAGATTGGCAGTAGCAGGACACTGCCAGGGGATTGGGGGGGGCAATTAACATCAATAAGGGTATCAGATCTCAAACCAGGAGAAGTGGGGACCAAAGGGAGGCCCAAACTTTACCTCTACTATGGGGACCAAAGGGAGGCCCAAACTTTACCTCTACTATGGGGACCAAAGGGAGGCCCAAACTTTACCTGTACTATGACCATTTGTATACCTAATCCTGAATTGTACCCCACATCTTTAAAATCAATAAATAAACACAAAAAAGAAAGCTACACCAAGGTACATAATAATTAATTTGGTTAAAACAGGTGATAAAGAAGAAATCTTTTGTTTGTTTGTTTGTTTGTTTTTGTTGTTTTTTTGAGTTGGAGTCTCACTCTGTCACCCAGACTGGAGTGCAGTGGCCGCTCCCGGCCACCGCAGCCTCGCCTGCTGGGCTCCGGCGATCCTTCCGCCTCAGCCTTCCAAGTAGCCGGAATTACAGGCATGCGCTACCACGCCTGGCTGATTTTTTTAAAATTTATTGTAGAGATGAGGTCTCGCTGCCCAGGCGGGTCTCGAACCCACGGGCTCAGGCAATCCACTCACCTCAGCCTCCCAAAGGCGCGGGATTACAGACTGAGCCACCGAGCCCGGCTAAGAAGAAATCTTAAAAGCAGACAGAGGGGGAAAAAGTTTTATGCACAAGGAAACACAGATAAAGATTACAGCAGATTTCTTTTTGGAAACAGCATAAGCTAGAAGAAAAGGGAACAAAATTTTTAGAGTATTGAGGGAACAAAAAGACAACTTTCAACCTAGAATTCTTTGCCTAGCAAAAAGATCTTTAGAAATAAAGATGAAATAAATATTCTTTTCTGACATACAAAATGTGAAAGAATTATCAGCTGATAAGAAATTAAAGAAAATTCTTAAAGCAGAAGAAAAGTGATAACAGATGGAAACCTAGATATATACAAAGGAATGAAGAGTACTGGAAATAGTAACTACATGGGCAAATATAGACATTTTCTTATTATTTAAATCCCTTTAAAACGTAACTGACTTTTTATTTTTATTTATTTTAGATTAGAAATTATAGTTTATTTAGAAAGTAAATTAGAGAAGAGAAAGAGAAGATTCACCTCCCCAAGGCAGGGGAGGGGGCCAAAGCTTAAGAAAACATGGCCTGGTCATAGCTTAGCAAGGCAATGGCCACAATGGCCTGGTAATGGCTTATTTTTATTTTTTAATTGAGACATGGTCTTGCTCTGTTGCCCAGGTTAGAGTGCAGTGGTGTGATCATAGCTCACTGTAACCTCGAAGTCTTGGGCTCAAGCCATCATCCCACCTCAGCCTCCCAAATATCTGGGACTATAGGTGTGCGCCACTGAGTCTGGCTAATTTTTATGTTTCGTAGTGACAAGGTCTTGCTATATTGCCCAAGCTGGTCTCAAACTCCTGGCCTCAAGCGATCCTACTTTATAATCCCATAGTGCTGGAATTACAGGCATGAGCCACTATACTTGGCCCATAATTGATTTTTTTAAAGGAAAAATAGTAACAACATACTGTATGACCTATGTAGAAGTAAAATGTATGACAACAATATCACAAAGGCTAGGACAAGAAAAATGTAAATGTACTGCTGTAATGTCATACTATAAGTGGAGTGACATAATATTACTTGAAGATAGACTGATAAGTTAAAAATAAAAGGAAGCGCCGGGCTCGGTGGCTCAGCCTGTAATCCTGTGCTTTGGGAGGCTGAGGTGAGTGGATTGCTTGAGCCTGTGGGTTCGAAACCCACCTGGGCAACTTGGCAAGACCTCATCTCTACAATAAATCAAAAATTAGCCGGGCATGGTAATGCACACCTGTAGTTCCAGCTATTTGGAAGGCTAAGGTGGAAGGATTGCCAGAGCCCAGCAGGTCGAGGCTGCAGTGGCCAGGAGCGGCCACTGCACTCCAGTCTGGGTGACAGAGTAAGACTCCAACTCAATAAATAAATAAATAAATAAATAAAAATAAAAGGAAGCACTAACATAATACAAGGAGTTATAATAAGCCAAAAAAGGAGATAAAATGAAATGATATAAAATAACCCAAAAGAAGGCAGAAAATGAGGAAAAGGGAAGAAAGAACAATGGACAAACAGAAACCAATTATCAAGATGATATATTTAAACACCATTATATGAATTATCCCATTAAATGTAAATGGTTTAAACAACTCAATTAAAAAGCAGAGATTGCTAGATTGAATAAAGAAGCAAGAATCAACTATACAAGTATGTGGTCTACAAGAATCCCACTTTAGGTATAAAGACAGAAAGATTAAAAGCAAAAGGATGGCCAGGCTTGGTGGCTCAGCCTGTAATCCTGCGCTTTTGGGAGGCTGAGGTGAGTGGATTGCCTGAGCTGCGGGTTCGAGACCCGCCTGGGCAGCGATACCTCATCTCTACAATAAATCAAAAAATCAGCCGGGTATGGTAGCGCATGCCTGTAATTCCGGCTACTTGAAAGGCTGAGCCGGAAGGATCGCCAGAGCCCAGCAGGTCGAGGCTGCGGTGGCTGGGAGCAGCCACTGCACTCCAGTCTGGGTGACAGAGTGAGACTCCAACTCAAAAAAATAAAATAAAATAATAAAATAAAAGCAAAAGGATGGAAAAAGATGCCATGCTTACACTAATAAAATAGAGCTGGAGGCTGGACGCGGTGGCTCATGCCTATAACCCCAGCACTCTGGGAGGCCAAGGTGAGAGGATTGCCTGAGCACATGGGTTCCAGACCAGCCTGGGAAACTTGGCGAGACCTCATCTCTACAATAATAAAAAAATTAGCTGGATGTGGTAGCATATGCCTGTAGTTCCAACTACTTGGAAGGCTGAAGCGAAAGGATTGCCTGAGCCCAGCAGATCAAGGCTGTGGTGGCTGTGAGTGTGCCACTGCACTCCAGCCTAGGCAACCAAGTGGGACTCCAACTCAAAAAAAAAAAAGGAGCTGAAGAGTCTATATTAATATCAGACAAAGTAGATTTCAGAGTAAAGAATATTACCAGGGATAGAGGGTCATTTCATAATAATGAAAGGATCAATTCATAAGAAGGACAATAGTCCTAAACATTTATGCACTTCTTAGTAAAGCTTTAAAATACATGAAATGAAACTAACAGAACTGTAAGGAGAAACAGACAAATCTACAATTATATTTGGAGATTCCAACTTAATTCAATAATTGCTAGGACAAATAGAAAGTAAGTCAGTCTACAGAAGTCTTAAATAATGCTATCAATCAATGTGACCTAATTGACATCTATAAAAACACTGTTCAAACACAGAATATTAACTATTTTCAAGTACACAAGGAACTTTTAGCAAGATAGACCATATTCTAAACCATTAAATATATCTCAGTAGTTGGATACAGTGGCTCACACCTGTAATCCCAGCACTTTGGGAGGTCAAGGTGAGCAGATTGCTTGAACCCAGGAGTTTCAAGACCAACCTGGGGCAACGTAGTGAAACCTTGTCTCTGTAAAAAATCAAAAAATTAGCCAGGCATTGTAGTGTGCATCTGTAGTCCCAGCCACTTGGGATACTGAGGAGTAAGGATCACCTGAGCCCATAAAGTCGAGGCTGCCACGAGCCATGATCATTGTGATCATGCCATTGTACTCTAGCCTGGGTGGCAGAGTAAGACCACAACTCAAAAAAAAAAAAAATCCTCAATAAAAAGGATCCAAGTCATACAGAGTATGTTTTTGACTATAATAGAATTATTGAAGTAAAATCAATAACAAAGTTATCTAGATAATTCCAAAATGTTTAGAAGCTAAATAACACACTTATAAATAACCCATAGGTTAAACACAAAATTAAAAGGAGTATTAGAAATATTTTTAACTAATGTAATATAAATGCACATTGCCAAAATTTGTGGGATGTAGCTTAGAGGAGGAAATGCCTGTGTTAGAAAAAAGTCTCAAATCAATGACATCTCCTTCCAACTTAAACTAGAATAGAAGAGCAAATTAAAAACTCACAGAAGAAATAAAATAACAAAGATCAGAGTAGGTAGATATCAGTAAAACAGAAAACAAAAACAAGAGAAAAATTAATGAAATCAAAAGATGGTTTATTGAGAAAATTAATAAAATTGGTAAACATTTAGCCAGACTAATTAGAATAAAAAGAATGGACACAAATTGCCACTACTGAAAATCAGAGAGGTGGCATCAGATATTAAAAAGATTATCAGGGAATGTCATGAACAACTTTATTGCAGTAAATTTGGCAACTTAGATGAAATTAACAAATTCCTTGAAAGATATGAATTATCAGAGTTCACTCAAGAATTGTCTCTATATACCTGTTAGCTCCATATTTACTAAAGAAATTGAAATTTTAGTTAAAAACCTTACCACAGTATCCAGAATATGTAAAGAATGCCTTCCTTCCTTCCTTCCTTCCTTCCTTCCTTCCTTCCTTCCTTCCTTCCTTCCTTGATTCGGAGTCTCACTCTGTCACCCAGGCTGGAGTGCAGTGGCACACTCCCAGCCACCGCAGCTCAGGCGATCCTTCCACCTCAGCCTTCCGTAGCTGGAACTATAGGCATGCACCACCACATCCAGCTAATTTTTTTATTTTTTTATTGTAGAAATGGGGTCTCACCAAGTTGCCCAGGCTGTCTGAAACCCATGGGCTCAGGCAATCCTCTCACCTCGGCCTCCCAAAGTGTATAAGAATTCTTAAAACTCATTAATAAGAAAACAAACTGGCTGGGCATGGTGGCTCATGCCTATAATCCCAGCACTTTAGGAGGCGCAGGTGAGAGGACTGCTTCAGCCCACAGGTTTGAGGCCAGCCTGGGCAACTTGGCGAGACCTCATCTCTACAATAAATCAAGAAAAATTAGACAGGCATGATGGTGCATGCCTATAGTTCCAGCTACTTGGAAGGCTGAGGCAGAAGGACCTCCTGAGCTCAGCAAATCGAAGCTACGGTGGCCATGAGCATGCCACTGCACTCCAGCCTGGGCGACAGAGTGAGACTCCAACTCAAAAAAGAAAAAGAAAAAAGAAAACAAACCAATTTTTTTAAACAGGCAAAAGATTGTACACACATTTCATAAAAAAAGATACAAATGCCATACAAATGGCAAATAAACACGCAAGAAAGATGCCCAACATCATCAGTCATTATGAAAATTTAACAAACAAACCACAATGAGATACCATTTTACACTCACTTGAAATAAAAGACTGACTATACCAAGTGTTGACAAGGATGTAGAGGACCTGGAACTTAGATACCCTGTTTGTGGGAATGAAAAATAGTACGACTAGCCGGGCTCGGTGGCTCAGCCTGTAATCCCACGCCTTTGGGAGGCTGAGGTGAGTGGATTGCCTGAGCCCGTGGGTTTGAGACCCACCCGGGCAGCGAGACCTCATCTCTACAATAAATAAAAAAATCAGCCGGGCGTGGTAGCGCATGCCTGTAATTCCAGCTACACGGAAGGATGAGGCGGAAGGATCGCCGGAGCCCAGCAGGCGAGGCTGCGGTGGCCGGGAGCGGCCACTGCACTCCAGTCTAGGCGACCGAGTGAGACTCCAACTCAAAAAAAAAAAGAAAAGAAAAGAAAAATAGTACAACTATTTTGAAAACAGTTTGGCAGTTTCTTTAAAAAAAATGTATATATGGCCAGACACGGTGGCTCAAGCCTGTAATCCCAGCACTTTGGGAGGCTGAGGCAAGAGAATTGCCTGAACCCAGGAGTTCGAGATGAGCCCGGGCAACTTAGTGAGACTTTGTCTCTATAATAAATCAAATTAGCCGGGCGTGGTGGCTCACACCTGTAGTTCCAGCTTCTTGGAAGGCTGAGGCGGAAGGATCGTGTGAGCCCAGCAGGTCGAGGCTGCTGTAGCTGTGAGCATGCCACTACACTCCAGCCTGGGAGACAGAGTGAAACCAACTCAAAAAAAAAAAAAGTATATCTATCATATGATCTGGCTTTTCTACTCCTAGGTATTTACCCAAGAGAAATGAGAGCATATGTCCACAAAAAGACTTGTACACTAATGTTCATGGCATCTTTGTTATAGCCAAAAACTAGAAACAACCCAGTGGCAGGCAAAAAGTAAATGGATAAACACATTTTAGTATATTCATATAATGGAACACTACTCAGCAATAAAAGGAAAGTGCTGTTGATACACAGAAGGACAAGGGTGAATCTCTGAATAGCCATGTAGAGTGAAAAAAAATCCAGAAAAAGCAAGAGTGCATGCTGTCTGATTGCATTTATATAAAATTCTATAAAATGCTAACTAACCTGTAGTTATAGATCAGTAGTTTGAGGATGGGAGGTGGGAGAGTTGAAGGGAATGATTATAAAGCACAGCAAGAAACTTCTGAGGGTGATAAATATGTTCATTATCTTGTTTGATGGTTTCACAGGTATGTACACCTGTGAAAACTTACAAAAGTGTAAATTTTATATATACAATTTATGTCAGTTATATCTCAATAAAGTTGTTATAAACAATATGAGGCCAGTGTGGTGGCTCATGCCTATAATCCCAGCACTTTGGGAGGCTGAGGTGAGAGGATTGCCTCAGCCCACGAGTTCCAGACCAGCCTGGGCAATTTGGGGAGACCCGTCTCTATAATAAATGAAAAAATTAGCCGGGTGTGGTAGCATGCGCCTGTAGTTCCATCTACTTGGAAAGCTGAGGCAGAAGGATCACCTGAGCCCAGCAAGTCGAGATACTTTCAGCGGGGTCACAGTAAATACTCTTGGCCAGTTTCCCTCCAACTTGGAGAGCTGCTTCCCACACCTTGAGCAAATAAAGATGAAACCCATTGTATTCATTTCCTAGGATACTGTAAGAAATTACCATGAGCCGCGTGTGATGGCTCACACCTGTAATCCCAGCACTCTGGGAGGCAGAGACGAGAGGAGTGCCTGAGCTCAGGGATTTGAGACCAGCCTGGCCATTACCAGAGAGAATGTTGCACTCTACTCTGGGCAACAAAGTGAGGCTCCGACTCAAAAAAAAAAAAAAAAGAAAGAAAGAAAAGAAAGAAATTACCATAAACATATCTTTAAAACAATCAAAATTTATTCTCTCACAGTCGTGGAGGCCAGAAGTTCAAAATCAAAGTGTTGGCAGGGCTGCATTCCCTCCAAAGGCCCTAAATGAGACTCCTTCCTTGCCTCTTCTAGCTTCTGCTGGAAGGTATTCCATGGCTTGTAGCTTGCATAACTTCAAAGTCTTCATCTTCACATAGCATTTTCCCCTTGGTCTATCTATATCTCTGTCTTTCTCTTATAAAGTCTCTTATAAGGTCATTGGATTTAAGGTCCATCCTAAACCACCCTAAATCCAGGATGATCCCATCTCGAGATCTTTAATTACATCTGCAAAGAAACTTGTTTTTCAAATACACTCACATTCACAGGTTCTGGAGGTTAGAACTTGGACATATTTGCGAAGAGGGCAAGTCACAATTCAATTCACTACAGCCATCCACATCCTCAGCGTTCTAGGGTTCTAGGAATAGGTTCGGGGTAAGATGTGCCATTGTCATAGGACCCAGGATATATGAGCAGAGACAGACTTCTCAGGATCTAGGTATGTTACAGCCTATGAAGTCCTTTTACTTGGGCCTGATATCCCAGTGAGATCTCAAAAAGAAATGGTCTGACCTCTTTTATCCTATTCTTTTGCTATAGTGATTGTTCGCAGCCTCAGGGCCATTCGTAGCCCAATTAACTTGGCAGATGGGTAGTGAACTCAAGGTCTTACCATAGTCATAGGCCTTGGAAGGAAGGAGCATTTACTGAATCCCTAGATTTGCACTTTAATCTCTGCAAGATTGTTACGAGTTAGATTGTAGTTTTTCCATTTTGCAGATGAAGAAACTGGTAACCGAGCTTTCGTAATTTGGTCAGAAACACAAATCCAGTAATTGGCAAGGCTAGAACTTGCACTATCTTCCAGCTCTGAAGCCTAGTAACATTGTTACCACATAGGACTGGGTCTCAAGCCCAGGGAAGATGGGTGATCCAGGGCACTGAGTGGAACTCATGCTGCTTCACTCAAGTCATCACTGTTTCTCTCTGGTAATGGCCATTTAGTATTTAAAAACTTGTTAGTGGCACAAGAGTGGCACCCAGTGGCTTCTGCTTAAACTACAAGATCAGGGATGCTAGAATTATTTTACCTCAGTTTCCTTATTTATTTATTTATTTATTTATTGAGTTGGAATCTCATTCTGTCGCCCAGGCTGGAATGCAGTGGCACACTGCTCACGGCCACCACAGCCTTGTCCTGTGGGCTGAGGCAATCCTTCTGCTTTAGCCTTCCAAGTAGCTGGAACTACAGGTGCACACTACCACACCTGGCTTATTTTTTTATTTATTGCAGAGAGTAGATCTCACCAAGTTGCGCGGGCTGGTCTCGAACCCCTGAGCTCAAGCAATCCTCTCACCTCGGCCTCCAAAAGTGCTGGGATTATAGGCTTGAGCCACTGATCGCATCCAGCTCCATTTCTAAAAAGGATAAGTAGAATAGACAATAAACCATCTATGGTCATTAAGTAGTTTGTTGAGAAATGAAAAATGAAGGGCTGTGTAGTTGCAATTTTATGTAATATTCTTAGGGAAAGATCACGCAGCACAGCAAAGGAGTGGTTGGCTTTTTGTTTTTGTTTTTTTTAAGAGGTGGGTCTAGCTGTTGCCCAGGCTGGAGTGAGGTATCTATTCACACATAGCCTTGAACTCCTGGGCTAAAGTGATCCTCCTACCTCAGTCTCCCGAGGATCTGGGACTACTGGTGTGCACCATCACACCAGGTTAGCAGTGGATATTTTAAGACTGGGTGTTGGAACACAAACTGTGGGCCTGGAAGGAGGCAAGATAATACTTCAGGGCTTAGCACAGATGTGTGTAGGGACTGAGAACAGGAAACGTCCTATAGAGTGTTAAGCCTAAGGAGGTTTGCTCTGAGGACAGGGCTGTCTCATCTGGGGACTAGATGATGAGTGAAGGGTGTGCAAGTCTCTTATAGGGCCCAGAGCTTTATATCTCAATGTGGGTAGTACCATTTTGAAATGTATAATTTAGGGCCAGTCACAATTGCTCATGCCTATAATCCCAGCACTTTGGGAGGCCGAGGGGGAGGAGCACTTGAGCCCAGGAGTTTGAGACCAACCTAGGCAACATAGCTATAATATTTCTATAAGAAAATTTTTAAAAATTAGCCTGCTGTGGTGGTGTGTGTCTGCAGTCCCAGCTATTAAGGAGGCTGAGATGGAAGGATTGCCTGGGCTCAGGAGATTGAGGTTGTGGTAAGAAGTGATCATGCCATTCACTCCAGCCTGGGCAACAGAGACCTCAATTTAGACAATAAAAATAAACACTTGAATTTTTTTCACTGTTTAGCTATTATGAATAATGCTGCTATGAACATTTTTGTGTGGACATGTTTGTAATTTTCTTGAGTATATCTAGGAGTGGAATTGCTGGGTCATATAATAACACTTTGTCTCAGGCTTCTGAGGAACTTCCAAGCTGTTTTCCACAATGGCTGCACCTCTTTATATTCCTGGTGCACTGTATGATCGTTCCAATTTCTCCATCTCCTCAACAGTTATTGTTTTTATTATTATTGCCATCCTGGCGGGTGTAAGGTAATATAGCAGTGTTGATTTGCATTTTCCCAATAGATGTTGATGTTGAGTATCTTTCCATGTGATTATTGGCCATTAGTATATCTTCTTTGAAAAAATATCTGTTCAAATCTTTTGTCCATTTTTGATTGGGTTATTAAATTATTGAGTTGTAAGTAAGAGTTCTTAACTCTGACTAAAAGTACCTTAATAAATGTGATTTGCAAATATTTTCTCCCATTCTTCTGGGTTGATTTTTCACTTTTGTCATGTTCTTTGAGCATACATTTTTAATTTTGATGAAGATGATATTTTTTTTTTTTAGAGACAGGTTGCCCAGGCTGGAGCACAGTGGTATGATCAGAGTTCACTGCAGCCTCAAGCTCCCGGGTTCCAGTGATCCTCCCGCCTCAGCCTCCCAAGTAGGTGGGATGACAGATGCAAGCCACTGTGCCCAGCTAATTTTAAAATTTTTTGTAGAGTGAGAATTTCTTGGCTACCTAGGCTGGTTTTGAACACCTGGCTTCAAATGATCCTCCTGCCTCAGCTCTCCAAAGTGTTGGTATGACAGTCCTGGCTGATATCTATTTTTAAACATTTGCTTTTTGTTTTTTTTGAATTGAGGTCTCACTCTGTTGTCCAGGCTGGAATACAGTGGCATGATCACAGTTCATTGCAGCCTTGATCTCCTGAGCCAGCCAATCCTCCTGCTTCAGCCTCTCGAGTAGCTGGGATTATAGGTGCACACCACCACACCCAACTAATTTTTTGTAGAGACAAGGTCTGGTTATGTTGTCTAGGCTGGTCTCAAGCAGTCCACCAGCCTCAGCTTCCTGGAGTGCTGGGATTACAGGTATGAGTCACTGTGCCCAGTCTATATTTGTATTCTTGAAAAGAAAAACGGGACCTGGCACAGTGGTTCATGCCTGTAATCCAAGTACTCTGGGAGGCTAAGGCAGGCAGATTGCTGGAGCACAGGGGATTGAGACCAGCTTAGGCAACATAGCCAGATCTCATTTCTAAAAAAAAAAAAAAAAAAAAAAAAAAAAAATAGCCGTACATGGTGGCATGTGCCTATAGTCCCAGCTACTCAGGAATCTGAGGTGGAAGTGAGCCCAGCAGACTGAGGTCATCGTAAGCTGTGATCATGCCACTGCACTCCAACCTATGCAACAGAGACTCCTCAAAAAAAAAAAAAAAGCAGGTTGGGGGAAGAGGCACTGGGAGGATTGGCTTCTGGTCTTAGTGGGTACCTCCTTTTCACTGTCCAAATTGAACAAACAAATGTGGCAGGGCTCTGAGAGGTTACAGATGACTACAGAATGTGTCCTGTGGCTTCCCAGATTTGACTTTCTCAAACTTACCCTGCATAAGGCACTCTGCTAACTGAAAGAGATAAAGGCACGAGGAACCTTACTTTTCAAGGGATTTAAGTGTAGAAAATGGACCTATACACATAAAATGATGAACGGGGACTTGAAGAGCATCTTTCAGAGCCCAAGGAGTGGGGCAGGCAGTAGGCAAGTGACTGGAGTGCAGCGATGGAACTATGTGCCAGACGCCATGATCCACAGAAGCCTTGGTGGAGGTTGGGTGGGGGTTCATGAGCCAGGAGGAGGTTCAGAAGGAGTTTCAAGTGAGGGAGGACAGCCTGTGAGGGTAGCTAGGCTTCCAGGCACACTAGGGCTCGTTCATGCTTCTGCAAAACTCGCTTAGGACTTCTAACTTTTTAAGCAGCTGACCCTGGAGAAAAAGGATTCAGTCCAGAGCACTGAGGATGCACATGAGAACAGCAGCCTGGAGCTCCTGGCAGGTAAGGTTTTAGCTTTTAAGTGAGCCCTCGACTGAAGGGGATGTAAAAAACATGACTTCAAGCTTCTAAACTATTCCATCACACCTTCTACCATAGAAACATCCTTTGCGATTTAGTTGGCTCCTGCCATCAATCCAGGGCAGCAACAGGCATTCCTTCCCCAAAGCTGGTATGATAGAACTAGATAGCTTTCTTTTATTTATTTATTTTTTTTAGTTGGGGTCTCACTCTGTTGCCTAGGCTGGAGTGCAGTGGCACAATCACAGCTTACCACAGCCTCCACCTTCTGGGCTCAAGTGATCCTCCTGCCTCAGCCTCCTGAGTAGCTGGGACTACAGGTGTGTGTTACCACACCCAGATACATTTTTGATGTTTTGTAAAGACAAGTTCTCATCGTGTTGCCTAGGCTGGTCTCAAACTCCTGGCCTCGAGTGATCTTGCCTCAGCATCCCAAAGTGCTGGGATTACAGGCATGAGCCACCACACCTGTCCCCATAGAAGATTTAAATACAGTTTGTGCAGTTACAGACAGCTGCACGTGATGGGGCAGGGGAAGATAATATGCAGATTCAGAACCCTGAATTCAGTTGGTTCCTTCACATCTTTTTTTTCTTTTTTTTGAGTTGGAGTCTCTCTCTGTCGCCCAGACTAGAGTGCAGTGGCACGCTTGACCTGCTGGGCTCCGGCAATCCTTCTGCCTCAGCCTTCCAAGTAGCCGGAACTACAGATGCGTGCTACCACATCCAACTAATTTTTGACTTATTGTAGAGACGAGGTCTTGCCAAGTTGCCTGGGTGGGTCTCAGACAATCCACTCGCCTTGGCCTCCCAAAGTGCTGGGATTACAGGCTGAGCCACCAAGCCCAGCCCACATCTTTTCTTGATCATCAGTGTTGATACTGCCACTCTCCTCATTTTGGTTACTATTTTGATTTGGGCTCTGGAAGCTGCTCCCAGGTGTAGGCACCACCTCCACACACCTTAATGTGTGCTATGGGAAAGTGTCAAGAGTGTGTGACGTGTTGGCAATTATACTGAAGTCTTCTCTCCACATGTGCCTCCCCCAACACTTTATTATTTATTTTATTTTATTTTATTCAGAGTCGGAGTCTCATCCTGTTGCCCATGCTGGAGTGCAGTGGCATGCTCACGGCCATTGCAGCCTTGACCTGCTGGGCTCAGGCAATCCTTCCACCTCAGCCTTCCAAGTAGCTGAAACCACAGGTGTGCGCCACCACACCCGGCTAATTTCTGTATTTATTGTAGAGACAAAGTCTTGCCAAGTTGCCCAGGCTGGCCTTGAATCCGTGGGCTTAGGCAATCCTCTCTCCTCCACCTTCCAAAGTGTTGGGATTATAGGCGTGAGCCACTGTGCCTGGTCCCCCAACTCTTAAAACAGTCTTCAGGGGCAGCAGCAGCAGGGGTAACAGCCACTCTCACATTCAGTCACTGTCAAGTGTCAGGCACCATTCTGAGCTTTTAAAATGCTCTTAGTTTTCAAAACAATCCCCTGAGATATAGGGACTATAATTATTTTCATTTAATAGATGAGGAAATTGAAGGTCAGAGATATCAATAAACTTACCCAAGGTCACACAGCCAGTAAATGACAGAGCCAGAATTCAAACCCAGCAGCCTACCTCCAGTCTGTCTCTGGAAGAACCAAATCAGCAGGAATGCTCTCCTATAGATCTGGAGCCTTTGGACAAAACAGTATCTGGGTTGAGGCAAACTTGGAATCGTGACTTCAGCACCTTTGCTTGGTTGGTAAATCCCTTTCCAGGGTCACAACTACAACACGCTGTGTGTTGTCTAAGCTTAGGCTGAAATGTGTTCCTGCATTCTGCCAATTGAACCATGTTTTAATTGTTGTGGGGGCCGATGCCACTGAAAAGAACCCTGCAGTGAAGTCTTGTGTAAAGCAGAGAATCTATTTTTATAAATTTAGACTTGGAGACTTTAAAAAATGCAAGTATGCCACATACAATTCAGTATTTATGCAATGAAGAGAGACAAAAGAATAAGTACCTTCCCTTAGAAGGAAGAAAATTAACATTTAACTCAGCACTCTGTGGATCCCAGGCAGATGCAGGGCTCTTCCACAGACCTTATCTCATTTAGTCCTCAGAGTGACCCTTTGCAGTGGATGGAACTGATTCTCTCACAAATGAGAGACCCGAGGCACAGAGGCCAGGTAGAGCACTTAGCAAGAGCAGAATTTCAGCTTGCTGCCTCCAAGCCCCATGCTTCTTCGCTGTGTAACATGAGTCTTAAAATCCAGGTGCTCATAATCTGGTGGAACCCCCTGGAAGGTAGATTGAGTTGTCCTTCCTTACAAGCCTGCAGCTCCCACTGGTATCCGTTCTTTGTCCCAAATAGGCAGCTCTGCTGAAGAAAACTGCCAAACAGTTGTGTGTTCATGCTACCATAAAACCATGGTCCACTCACTGAGGAGCCTTTGGTTCATTAGTCCTATCTCATCTTTCTGGCCCATTCTCTTCAGTGGCTGCTCCTTTTTTTTTTTTTTTTTTGAGTCAGAGTCTCACTCCATTGCCCAGGCTGGAATGCAGTGGTCCGCTCACAGCCACCCCAGCGTCGACCTGCTGGGCTCCGGCAATCCACATGCTACCATACGCGGCTAATTTTTGATATGCTGTAGAGACAAGGTCTTGCCAAGTTGCCTGGGCCAGTCTCGAACACACGGGCTCAGGCAATCCACCAACCTCAGCCTCCCAAAGTGCTGGGATGACAGGCTGAGCCACTGAGCCTGGCCACACTCCTTTCTTTTAAAAATCCACGGCCATGCACAGTGGCTCATGCTTGTCATCCCAGCACTGTGGGAGGCTGAGACAGGAGGACTGCTTGAGGCCAGGAGTTTGAAACCCACCTGGGCAACAGAGCAAGATCCCGTCTCTACAAAAAATTTTAAAAATTAGCCAGATGTGGTGGCCCACACTGGAGCCAAGATCGCACCACAGAGACCTTGCTTCTGAAAACAAGCACACAAACCGAAACTACCCAGCCTCTACCTCCTGAGTTAGCCTTCTACTTCACACTTACGGATCTCTTTCCTCAGTGAACTCACCCAACTTGAAGAACCTTATCACTGTGGGAACCCGTCCCCTCCGGGCTCGGGGTGGCATCGCCCTTCCTGCTTCCTCGGGACTTGTTTGCATGGGTTATCGCTTCTGCACCTCCAGCTCTTCTCTGAGGGTGTAGTCACGCCACTGCATCCAGTCAGGGCGGGAGAGTGAGACCCTCTAAAATTTTTTTTTTTTTTTGAGTCGGAGTCTCACTCGGTCGCCCCGACTGGAGCGCCGCGGCCGCTCCCGGCCACCGCAGCCTCGCCTGCTGGGCTCCGGCGATGCTTCCGCCTCAGCCTTCCGAGGAGCCGGAACTCCAGGCGTGCGCCACCACGCCCGGCTGATTTTTTGCTTTATTGTAGAGATGCGGTCTCGCTGCCCAGGTAAAATTTTTTTAAATGTAAAAATCTGTCTTTTCTGATTTCTACTCACCTCTTCAGATTCATCTCCCGGAATCTCCCCCTTACTTTTTATTTTTTAGTCAGTCTGTCATCCAGGCTGGAGTACAGTGGCACACTCATGGCCACCACAGCCTCGACCTCCTGGGATCAGGTGATCCTCCTACCTCAGCCTCCCAGGTAGCTGAAACCTCAGGCGTGCACCACCATGCCCAGTTAATTGCTTAATTTATTGTAGAGACGAGGTCTCACTAATATTGCCCAGACTGATCTTGAACCCCTGGGCTCAGGCAATCCTCTCACCTTCCCCTCCAAAGTGCTGGGATTACAGGCATGAACCACTGCACCTTTTTCTTTTTTTAGTCAGGGTCTCACTCTGTCACCCAGGCTGAAGTGTAGTGGCATGATCATGGCTCGCTGCAGCCTCTTGGGCTCAGGCAGTTCTTCTGCCTCAGTCTCCCAGGTAACTAGGACTACAGGTGTACACCACACCTGACTAATTTTCTTATTTTTTTGTAGCGAGGAGTTCTATGTTGCCCAGGTTGGTCTCCAACTCCTGGATTCAAGCAATCCTCCCACCTCAGCCTCCCAAAGTGCCGGGATTATAGGCATGAGCCACTGTGCCTGGCCTTCACTTTAAATTTTTTGTAGGATGTTGTCTTATGCCTTTGCACAAAGTTTATTTGCATAACTTTCTGCATAATTCCTTCTCTCTCTCTCTTGTCTAGCAAATCTCTCTTCTTCCTTCAAAACCCAGCTTAGGTGTCTCCTCAGGGAAACCTTCCCTCACCTCCAGAGATAGTTAAAACTTCCTTCTCTGTTCTAATCCTGGGCTTTGTACAGACGTCTACATCTCTCCAAGCATCTGTGAGCTTCTCTCAGGGAAAAACTCACTGATCTACATTCTTAGGACTTACCCAGAAAGAATTTATCCTTCCAAACTAGCTTTAATTTGCAAAAGTGAATCACAACAAAGGGAGAGAGGTGAGGCCCGAGGCGAGGGAGACCGTTTGGCAGGGAGGGAGGAGCTTGACAGTGCGCGCTCCAGGAAGAATCTGTAAGCGTGACTGAGCGGCGTGAACCCCGGAGGACTCGACACAATCCCAGATGCCCCTTCCCAGGCCCAGCTAAGGGGGACTGGGAGGCCCTGAAGCCGCAGGGTTTTGAGCAGGACAGAACCTGATGACAGGGATGCGGTGGGAGGGGCCCCTCGGCGCCTTTTCTCCCAGTTTCCCCCGGACCCAAGGGTCTTGCTAGCACAGGGCCATGGTAGTGAGACGAGGTGGGCTTGTTTTCTTCCAGAGACCCGCGGGCAAGCAGAAGGCAAGAGGCTCGAGAGGGGCGGCCTCCGCGTGCAGGAGATGCGAGCTCTCCTTTCCACCGGGGCCGCGAGCCCGTCAGGGGCCGCTCCGCGCCGCCCGGAGCCCACTGCGGCCCCCCTCACCCCTAGCGGAGGGGAGTCCGGCGCGGCGCACGGCGGAGCCAGCCCCGGGGGCGGCCTGGAGGTGACCGGCGAG
>NW_007252914.1:3022-12738 GCF_000164805.1 Carlito syrichta | reverse complement strand
GAACCCGCGCCCCCGCGAGGCGGGACTGCGGGCGGAGCCTGGGCGCGCCGGGGGCGGGGCCGCGCTGACAGGTGGCTGCAGGCCCCCTGGACTTACTGCCCCTTCCGTAGGGACCACCCCGCTGTCATCAAGCGGCGCTTCACCAGCGTCCTGGTGGTGTCCAGTCTCTCGCCCCTCTGCGTGCTGCTCTGGAGGGAACTCACAGGCATCCAGGTGCGAAGGAGGCGGGGCAGGGGGGGAGAGGGCGCAGGAATCTTTGGGCGTGGGAGCAAGACTGATGCCCCCTTCCTGTGGCTCAGCCAGGCACATCCCTGCTCACCCTGATGGGCTTCAGGCTGGAGGGCATTTTCCCAGCAGCATTGCTGCCCCTGCTGCTGACCATGGTGAGTGCCCCTGCTTTATCTTTCCTCCTCTGGTCTTTATCAGCATGATGCACGTGGCTTTTTTTCTTATCTTGATTGTGTCGGGTTTTGGCTGATGGGAGACAGGAATTGTGAGATGGCCCCGGGACCCTAGGTTATGCATGGGTTGGAAATCTTGGCAGAGAACAGGAAATTTGAAGCCTCTTAGGGATAAGGGCAGGTCTGGACAAGGGCAGTGGATTATGGTGAAAATTTTTCCTTTGGTCTCTGTTTTTCTGCCTCCAGATCCTTTTTCTGGGCCCACTGATGCAGCTCTCTATGGATTGCCCTTGCGACCTGGCAGATGGGCTGAAGGTTGTCCTAGGTGAGTCCTCAAGGCTGACGGGGAAAGTAGGCACAGGCAGTTCGGGACAGTAGGGAAGGGAGTCAGTGGGCTCATGGTGTGATGTGGACGTGAGATGTGAAGCATCATCTCTCTGGGTGTGTTTCCTCATCAGCAAAATGGGAACATAGAACTGGGTGGCTTCTAAGAGTTGATTCTTAATGTCCAAGGCGGACCCTGGGGACCCCCGCAGGATGTGGTGTGGATCAGAGCATTGTTTTCTGCTTCCCCAAGCTAGAACTGGTCTTGGTTAGGTTTTTATATCTCCAGAGTTTCCTTGCAGGATACCCTGCTCCAGCTACTAATGCCTTCCCTTTTAAGTCTTCTTAAGACTTTTTTTCATTTTTTGAGTTGGGATCTTGCTGTCGTCCAGGCTGGAGTGCAGTGGCATGATCATGGCTTACCACTGCTTCTACCTCTTGGGTTCAGGTGATCCTCCTGCCTCAGTCCCCTGAGTATCCAGGACTACAGGTGTACACCACCAAGCCCGGCTAACTTTTTTATTTTTTGTAGAGACGAGGTCTTGCTATGTTACCCAGACTGATCTTGAACTCCTGACCTCAAGCAGTCCTCCTGCCTTGGCCTCCCAACATGCTGGGATTACTGGCGTGAGCCACCGTGCCCAGCCAAGATGTTGTTTTACGTTGGGTCTGATCCCCATTGCAAGGAGTATTGATGCCTAGCCTGAGTTTGGCCAGGGTAAAACTGTGGGAGAGGGGCCCTTGGGAATTTGGGGGTCTCATTGTTTGACAGCTAGTCACTTACTTGAGTTCCCTCCCCAGCCCCCCGCTCCTGGGCCCGCTGCCTCACAGACATGCGTTGGCTGCGGAACCAAGTGATTGCCCCTCTGACAGAGGAGCTGGTGTTCCGGGCCTGCATGCTGCCCATGTTAGCACCGTGCACAGGCCTGGGCCCTGCTGTGTTCACCTGCCCTCTCTTCTTTGGAGTTGGTGAGTCTAGCCAACTTGTTCCTACTGAGTGAGTACTTGTCAGTGTGAGAGCTGGGAATGGGGCTTGAGGCCAAGGGTGGGCCTAGAAGGGAGGAGGGAGGGATGTGACACGGTTCTCACCTTCCTCCTAGCTCATTTTCACCACATTATTGAGCAGCTGCGTTTCCGCCAGAGCAGTGTGGGGAGCATCTTCTTGTCTGCAGGTGAGTCCTGGAGGGCGTGCCTGGGCAGTCCTGGGTTAGGGTGTGTGAGGGTGTCTCCAGTAGCCGCTCAGGAGGGCACAGAGGGCTGTCGTGCCGGAGAGGCCACTGATCACGCGAGTAGGTGTTCAGAGGAGAGCCGTAGGTGGTGGGAAGGGGATGGTCTTCGGCTGATGGGTGTGCAGTGCTGGGGCAGGAAGGATGTGCAGGTGTGGTCACTCGCGGCCTCCCCGTCTCCAGCGTTCCAGTTCTCGTACACAGCTGTCTTCGGTGCCTACACTGCTTTCCTCTTCATCCGCACAGGTTGGTCCTCAGTCTTTCACGGGTCCCCTGGGGCCCACAGGAGCGGGAGGGGAACGGGAATACTGTGTGTGTTCTAGGAGTGGCAGTAAGTTCTTCTACCATAGTCCTTGAGACAGGCTGAGCCAGGGCCCTCAGCCCGGTGAGGTCAGAGCAGTGAAAGAAGTCAGGGGCTGTAGTGGATGGGTGGATGGGTGATGGGTGGATGGGTGATGGGTGGGGTGCTGCTATCCTGTTTCAGGGGATGAGGATCCCTAGCCCTGGAAGGGCCTGGGAGGTAGTGGGGCTGTTCCATGAGCTGCTGTCTCCCCTCCCCAGGACACCTGATTGGGCCGGTTCTCTGCCACTCCTTCTGCAATTACATGGGCTTTCCTGCCGTTTGTGCGGCCTTGGAGCACCCGCAGAGGCGGCCCCTGCTGGCAGGCTATGCCCTGGGCGTGGGACTCTTCCTGCTGCTGCTCCAGCCCCTCACGGACCCCAGGCTCTACGGCAGCCTTCCCCTTTGTGTGCTTCTGGAGCGGACTGGAGACTCAGAGGCTCCCCTGTGCTCCTGACCTCTGCTCCTGTGTGCACTCCCACGAACTCTCACGGGCTCCCAGCCCCTCCCCATCAAGGGGTACTGCAGGGGAGGGGCTGGCTGGGGTCTCCGAGATCTCAGGGATTTTTGTAGGGGATTGAAGCCAGAGCTAGTTGAATCCCAGGGACCAAGAGAAAGGAGCAGATATCCAAAGGCTGCAGCCCCTCTCAAAGGGGGGCTGAGGAGCAGCTGCGAGGGAGGGGCCGGGCAGGCCCCGGGAGCCACAGGCTCCCTCCCTCCGGACTGCTGCTGCTCTCCGCTCCTCGGCCCCTCTGCCCCTGAAAAGCTGCTTGGGGGGTTTTGTTTGTAAGACCCCTCCCACCCCCCCAACTTCCCAGGGTTTTCTCATTGTCTTTTTGCATCAGACTTTGTATTGGGATATTAAAGAGATTTAACTTGGGTAACATGGCCTTGGACCTCGGGGAGTGGGTCTGCTTGGGCCTTTTGTGAAGACTTCAGGCAGCTGGGGAGGGTGCTCACTGCCCGCCCCGTCCCGCTCCCTTCGAAACTAGCCTCTGGGCAGTTCAGCCCGACAGGCGGTCTCCTGGAGGCGAGGATGGGTTGGGGGCTCCAGCCGCTGGGGCCTGTGGCTTCTTCACTTCCTGAGCCACGTCTCAAGTGCTAGCATGGGTGGGTCTGGGCCTGCAGGTACCAGATGTGAACCCAGTCCTTGGCTGCCGGGTGGAAGCCACAGCCCTGACCCCACCGATGGAGCCTCTGGCCTTTGTCCTCTGAAGAGGGTAGATGTTTCTTTTGAGGCCTCTATCAGGATCTCCAGAGCCTACCAGCTTCGTTTTGGACAAGACGAAATAGGTCCAAAATAGGAGAGGAACCTACCCTGAGTCACCAGGAGTGGAAGTTTTTCTGCTTCTGTCTTGAACCCAGAACAAAGGCTGCAGCCCTGACAGGTGCAGGAACTCCACCAAGCACAACAGTAACTCAAGATTCTTAGAACTTGTCAGTGTTCTGCCTGCTCTTTATCTCGTTTTTAGGATGGCTCTCATTTCCCTGCCCATGCTTTTTTTTTTTGAGTCGGAGTCTCACTCTGTCGCCCAGACTGGAGTGCAGTGGCCGCTCCTGGCCACCGCAGCCTCGACCTGCTGGGCTCCAGCGATCCTTCTGCCTCAGCCTTCCAAGTAGCCGGAATTACAGGCATGTGCTACCACGCCTGGCTGGTTTTTTTTATTTATTGTAGAGATGAAGTCTTGCTGCCCAGGCGAGTCTCGAACCCGCGGGCTCAGGCAATCCACTCACCTCAGCCTCCCAAAGGCGCGTGATTACAGGCTGAGCCACCGAGCCCGGCTTGCCCATGCTTTTTTAAAAAGTCAGTTCTTGAAAGCATCTTATCCCTTGAGTCCCATGCCTACTCGAGGAGGTTGTCCTGGGTCCCTTCCCTGAGGCTGGTGTTGGGGGAAAGGAGAGGGGTATGCAGTCGCTTCGCCAGGTTGGCTGTGACTAAACTGCACTCACCTGGACCTAAAGGGCAGGTCTCCCTGGAGAACGTTCCTCCCCCAGCCTGTAGCAGCTGTCGCGGGCAAAGGGGTGAGCATGGGGCTTGTTTTAGAAGGGGACGTTTGGAACCTCTCAAGGTTCCTCCAGAGAGGAAGAGGCACAGGCCCACTGTGACTTACCCACCCCAGAAGTTAGGTGCTGGTACCCTGAGAGCTCTGGGCAGACAGGCATGCTGGGTTGGGGGGTTGTGGAGGGAGGCTGTTTCCTCCTTGGGTCAGGGGATCTGGCTCTGCCCTCTTCCTCAGAGTCTGGTGTTTCTTCTACCAGCACCCCCGTGCCCCCACCCCCTTCAGGAACTGCCCCAGCCTTCTCTGTCCATCACTTCTCACTGTCCTCATCCCACCTGTGCCAGTGGGCAGGACAGCCGTGGTGCAGGCAGGGCTACTGTCCCCCCAGCAGGAAGGGGCGTGGAGCAGCGTTCTCTTGAGGCTTGGTTGTGGGGTTAGAACCTGGGGTCCCCGGCCCGGTGTCGCTCCTGCCTCCCACCAACACTCACACATGCAACATGGCCATGGTCGTCCCTGCCACATCACCGTTCTTGAGGGTCTCACCCACTGCCAGAAGGTGGTACCTGTTTGCATTTAGTCTTGAACTAACTGGAGGTCGGAGGCTGGCCCTGGGTTTTAGAAAAAAGTAAAGCGGAGTGGCTGGAAAGCAAGTCTGCCAACAGCCTGGGTTTCCTTCCTCTCTGCCTCTTACTAGTTGTGGAATCCTGAACACACTATTTAACCTTCCTGCAACTCAATTTCTGTGTCCATAAGAGGATAAAGATTAATTCCCTGAGTTAATACGTCTTAAGTGCTTAGAACAGCCCCCACCCCCCACACAAGCTCAGTAATAGTCATGTTTGGGGTATACATACAGTAGGCATCTAATAGTGACTTAAAACAGGGCCCTGATTGGCATCCTGGCTACCCTCCAGGGAGGAAGACAGCTGACCTGCCTCCACCCTCCCCATAAGGGCTCTGAAAAGCATCCCTGCTTGCAGTTCCGAGTAGCACAGACTGGGGTAGGGTGCACAGGACCCAGCAATGGAGGGCAGGGGAAAGCCAGTTTTATTGAGCAAATTTCCCAGGACCTGGGACATCTGGGATCTCCCCTTCCCCTGGGAGGTAGAGCCCCTCAGCCTTCTTTCCCAGGCCCTAGAACCCACAACCTGTGGTCTCTGGCGAGGAGAGGACCCTCGTTTGGCAAGAGATGAGTGTGTGAGCAGCGGTCCCCACGTGGGGAAAGGACAGATGGCAGCAGGGAATGGCCGCTGCAGGCAGTGTCCCTCCCGTCCAGCCGAGGACAGGACCGCCAGGGCCAGGCCGTTCTGCCCTCAGGCACTGGTGGCCTGGGCCTGCCCTGGCAGCACAGCTTCTGCTGAAGTCTTGGGGTGGGAATGGCCAAGCTGTCCGTCTGGGCGAGGTCACTCGATCTCCAGGATGAGGTCATCACCTTCCAGTGTCATGTCCTTGGTCACGTGGACCTTGCGAACAGTGCCCTCCATGGGCGAGGTCACCACAGTCTCCATCTTCATGGCGCTGAGCACACACAGAGGCTGACCCTTGGCCACCTTCGCGCCCACCGCCACCTTGATGTCTATCACCTTCCCAGGCATGGGAGCCCCAATCTGGCCCTTCACATCCTTCAGGGCCTTGGGGTGGAAGTGCATCTCCTGCGGACACGGGACGGGGAACATGAGACGCCGGGCCCGGCCCGCCCCCACCGCCCGGTGGCCCTGGGGAGCTGTACCTTCATGGCCTGGGTGTCCTTGACCAGGATGGACCGCAGCTGCCCGTTGAGCTCAAAGAAGACCTGCCTCTGGCCGGCTCGGTTCAGGTCGCTCACCGCCAGGGCTTTGATGTGCAGCGTCTTGCCTCGCTCCAGCTCCACCTGCCGGGAGGGCGTGGCGGCTCAGGCCTGGGGGGGCAGCCCCTGAGCTTGGCCACAAGGAAGCCCCCACTCGGTCTCGACTCCTCACTTGAGAAGGCCTAGCTCCGGGTCTCAAGGGTCCTTTCTGCTCCTAGAGCTCCAAGGCTGGGGACAGCCAAGCGAAGGTCTGGCGCTCCAGGGCAGGAGGACTGGGGTGAGTGTGGACGGCACCAGAGACACTGACCTCAAACTCCTCCGCGATTCTGGGTCCCTGCAGGAAGAGGCGGGTGTTGAGGCTGTCCAGGGGGCCAAAGGTGGCAGTGAAGTCCTTGAAGTGGGCAAAGACGTCGGGGTACATGGCTGCTGACAGCACATCCTCCGGGGTCACCTCCTCTCCGTGCCGATCTATCAGCTCCTTCTCCAGCGCCTGCAGGTTCAGCGGAGGGAGGGAGGCCCCAGGACGCCCCTCCACCCTTGGCAGGTCCTTTAGCACCTGGGGAGCGGAGCGGAGCGTCAGCCCTGACTCCTGCACCCAGTCCCGCCCTCACGCGCTGGACCATCCCTACCTTAGAGCGAAAGGGCTCGGGGAACCCTCCGTGGGGGACCCCGATGTAGCCCTGCAGAAACTCCACCACCGAGCGAGGAAAGGACAGCTCCTCCGCCTGCGCTTCGGCCTCTGCCCGGCTCAGCCCGTTCTGCACCATGAACTGGGCCAGGTCCCCCACGATCTTGGAGGAGGGCGTCACCTGAGGAGGCGGCCCTAGAGGTTAGGATGCCAGGCGCCTGACGGAGTTCCAGAGGCAGGAGTGTGCAGGGCTGTGTCGGGCAGGACCTGGCTCACCTTGATGAGGTCGCCCAGCATCTGGTTGGCCTCCACATAGGCCTTCTTGACCTCTTTGAACTTGGACCCGAGCCCCATGCTGTGGGCCTGGAAGTGCAGGTTGGTGTACTGGCCCCCTGGGATCTCATTCTCATACACGTCCGAGTTGCCAGACTTCATGGTGGCCGTGCAGTCAAAAGCCGCGTACAGTCCCCGGGCTCCCTCCCAGTACTCACTGTAGTCAAACACGCGCTCCAGGGGCACCTCTGCAGGGAGGCCAGAGGTGGAGGGCTCAGCACCGTGCTGGCTGGGGCCTTCCCGGGCTGGGGCGATGGAGGGAGGCAAGGCCAGAGCAGGGTGCCTGGGTTCGAGGGAGGCCCGATGCTGCCGGGGCTGGTGGCAGAGCAGCTTTGAGGGGGCACGGCCACGGGCGGCTGTGCTCACCTGTGTCCAGGGGAGTCCCTCTGGTACAGGCCACCAGGGCCCCCATGCTGGGCTGCGAAGTCATCCCGGACATGGAGTCTGCCGCCACGTCCACCACATCAGCCCCAGCCTGGGCACAGGCCAGCATGGCTGCCACACCTGCCCCTGACGTGTCGTGGGTGTGAATGTGCAGCGGGAGGTCAGGGAAGCGGTCCCGGAGGGAGCTGACCAGCATGGTACAGGCCGCTGGCTTCAGCAGCCCCGCCATGTCCTGGGAAGCGGGAGGAGAGAGGCAGGTGGCCAAGGGGGCCCGTGTGCGCCCGGGGCGGGGGACGTGGCAGGGGCCGAGGGAGGTGGGTGAGTGGCCCGAGTACCTTGATGCACAGGATGTGGGTGCCAGCTCGCACCAGCTCTTCGGCCAAGCCCATGTAGTACTGCAGGGAGTACTTGGTGCGGCTGGGGTCGGCCACGTCGCCCGTGTACGAGATGGCAGCCTCCACCACGCCTCCGGCACGGCCTGCCGCCTCCATGCCCAGCAGCATGTTGGGCAAGTAGTTGAGGGAGTCGAAGATCCGGAAGACATCCATGCCGTTCTCCTTGGCCACCTCGCAGAACCTGAGTGGGGGAGGGCCCGGGGCTGAGCTCCCCGCCACGGCCCCTGCACATCCTTCCCCGGCCCGCCCTGCTGCCCTGGGGAGCGAGAGCTGAGGGTCTGACCTGGAAGGGGTGTGGTATCTACAGGCAGGAGGGTGGGGGCACAACCGTGGGGGCAGGGCCTTTTCCAGGGCGGCCCGGGTTGGGCAGGGTCACCTACACTAGTCACATGGCATCTACACTGGGCAGATCGGTCTGCTCAGGTCTGGAGCATCAGCTGGGAGATTCTTTGCAAAGGACTGGCAAGGCTGTGGGAAAGAGCACTGAACGAGGAGTCCTGCGGCCTGGGTTCGACTCCGAGCTCTACAGCAAGTGGCTGGGGACACATCATCTGCCCTCTCAGGACCCCTACTGCCCCAAGAGTGAAGCCTGTCTGGCTCTGCAGCTGCATTTCTGTCCTGCCAAAAGGCAACCCCTGCGGGGCGTGGCTACACAGAGACTTGGTTTCGAGCCCACTGCGGAGAGCACAGGTCTCGCCGTGGCCCGGGACCTGCTGGGCCACACTGCGTGCCCCCCGGCTCACTTGAAGACCACGTTGTCGGGGTAGTTGGTGTAGCCCACGGCATTGGCCCCCCGCAGCAGCATCTGGAATGGGATGTTGGGGATGAGCTCCCGGAGCTCCTGCAGCCGCCGCCAGGGACACTCATACAGGAAGCGCATGGCGACGTCGAACGTGGCTCCTGCCCAGGGACCGAGAGGCCCGGGTCAGCGCCCCAGGACTCAGGGTCCTGCCAGGCCTGGTGCCTGCGCTGCCCGAGCCTCGAGTCCCAACGCCAGTTCCTGATCTTCGGGGTGCCCTGTGGCCCAGCTCCCCACGGGCTTTTCTCTCTGCTGGCCTCTCGGGCGGACCAGGCTCATTTGAGCCCCGTCTGTGCCCTCTTCCCCAACAGCGCCGACGCCGTCCTCCCTCGAGTCCTCCGCGCTGTAATTCACAGCGGGCTGGTGTCTCCTCCCTGCCCTGAGCCTCTTGGAACCCTGTCCGGGTCTCAGCTCTCACCAGTCCTGGCCGGAGTGGGCACCGGCCAGTGTCTGTTGAACAGACGAACCCCGTGCCTTCTTCAGGTCTCACTCGGGTTTTCTCAGCCTTAAGACCTCCAGCTTGTCCCCAGTGGCCTGGGCTTTGGGACTGGCCACGCAGTGGGTACCCAGCTCCTGCCAGGCGCGGCTCCAGCCCTCTCCAGCCTACCTCCCCAGTTCTCCATGCTGAAGAGCTTGCTGAAGCTGTGGGCGGCATAGGGGGCGATCTTTTTGAGATCGTGGGTCCGCACGCGAGTGGCCAGCAGTGACTGGTGGGCGTCCCTGAAGGTCGTGTCCATCAGCAGCAGGCCCTGGTGGCTCCGCACAGCTCGGGCGAAGCCCTCGGGCCCCTCTCGCAGCAGGATGTCTCTGAAACCAGCTGGGGGTGGGCCTAGGACAGACAGGGGCATGGGTGGCATCCTGCAGGTGGCAGCGCGTCTCCCCCGTGGCTGGCGGGCTGGAGCGCACCTACCTATGGGCACTGCAGGGACAATGGGCTCCGTGGGGCTGGGGCTGGCCTTGACGGGAATCGGGGTGGTCGGGCCGTTCACCATGACGTGTCCTGGGGGAGAGGGGGCAGTGGGTCGGCCGGGCGGCATCTGGGTCGAGGGCAGCAGGGAGAGCAGGTGGGCTCGGGGATGGGCATCCCGCCAGGACACCCG
>NW_007252914.1:1982-2733 GCF_000164805.1 Carlito syrichta | reverse complement strand
GGGGGGAAGCGGTGGGCGCCACCCTGGACCAGTGCAGCTCAGGACCCCCTGCAGAAGCACACTCCCCAGCCCCCCTAACTCTGGCAGAGTCCTCCAAGCTGTCGCGGCTGGTCCTGCTCCCTCTGTCCGGCTCACCCCAAAGCGTGTGCGGAATGCCCCCCCTCCTGCCGCCTCAGGGGTCCGGGAACACGGCCTAGCCGCCCTACTGCAGCTCGGCACAGAGCAGCCACCTTTGCCCTCCCAGCCAGGCTCTGGAAAGAGGCCTCCACCCTCCACAAAGCCACACTCTGACACTCGCCAGGTCACCTCCTCCTGGCTGCCCACCTGATGTGCGCTCCCTCCCCTTCCTCCCTTTCCTCACACCCCACACTCTCCCTGGTTGGCCTTGTCCGGGCCTGCAGCCCCAGTGACAGCCTCAAGCTCCACAGCCAAGACCCAGGTGGAGCTGGCCCTTGGGCATCTCTGCTCACGTGGCCCTCGCATAAACTCAGCCAGCCCCAAGCCAGCTTCCTGCCGTCTCACCCAGTCCTCCTATGCTGGGCGGGGCCTCACCATCCGTTCAGTTGCCAAAACCTGTGCTGTCTCCCTCGCCGCCCCACCCCCGAGTCACCCTCAAGCTGGAGGACTCTACCAGGCCACTCCTGGCCCCTGGGGAGAGCTCCCTGGAGTGGAGCTTGAGGCAAGCGCGGTGCGGCGGGAGGTGCCGGAACGCGCCAACCTCTGCCCCTGCCTGGCCAGCTCCTCCTGGGCG
>NW_007252914.1:0-1795 GCF_000164805.1 Carlito syrichta | reverse complement strand
GGGCGTCCGCCAGCCGCGGCCTTCGTCCTCCCAGCCCGCCCTCTTGGCAGGGCTGATGCGCCCCTTTCTGGCAGGGTCCGACGGCATCGGCGCCACCGTCCTTGGCTTGCCGGCATTCCCCACTCGCCTGGGAGCTGTTGGGATGGGGGCTGCCTGGGCATCCGTGTGCCTGTGCTTTGTGCACGGGGCCCTCCGTTTTGCCCACGAAGTGGCTGGGTGGCAGCATGAGGCTGGGCCAGGCGAGTATAGCGGGACACACGGGGCCTGGGAGCCGGCACTGCAGGAGGTGCCCCGTGCCTGAGGCCACATGGCTGGGACTCGTGCGTGAGCATGGCCCACGGTTGTGTGCCCACAGCCCTGGCTTCCGCTCCAGAGAGAGCATCTCCGTGTGTCACCCGTTCACGACGTCTGCCGGCCCCTAAAAGGGACTAAAGACCCAGCAGACCCCTTTGAGTCTGCCTGTCCCCTTAGGGCGCCCTCACTCAGAGGCCTAGAAAGGAAAGGCGCCCCCCAGCACCCCACCGGTGGCGGTCACCACGGCTTGGCCCCATCATGCCTGTCTGATGTGACAGCCAGAGGGCCCTCTGCCCCCGAGCCTAGCCCCTGCCCCTCCTAGAGAGATGAGGACATGTCGGTTGGGCCAAGGCAGGGATCTGAGAAAGGAAGCAACTAGCTCAACCATCTGAAGAGCCTGGAGACCCCGAGGGGCGAGCAGGACCCTCAGAGGCCGCCCGTCCGCCTGTGCTCCCTGCTGAGACCCCCTCCCTTTGGCTGCTGGGCCACCTGCCACCCCTTCTGACTGTAGGCTCCGTGGGGACCGGAACTAGGTCCACTTGGTTCCTGATGTGCCCAACTCCCAGCACCAGGTGGCACATGACAGGTGCCAGTCAAGATCTGTATTTAGAATGCAGTTGCTTTTTTTGGGGGGGACACAGGGTCTCACTCTGTCCCTAGGCTGGAGTGCAGTGTCATAATGACGGCTCGCCACCGCCTCGACCTCCTGGGCTCAGGCTCTCCTCTCCTGCCTCAGCCTCCTGAGTAGCCGGGTACGTGCACCACGCCCGGCTCATTTTTATGTTTTTCTTAGAGATGGTGTCGGCTATGTTGCCCAGGCTTGTCTCGACTTCCTGGCTTAAGCAATCCTCCCGCCTCAGCCTCCCAAAGTGGAATTACAGGTGGAAGCCACCACATCTGGCCTTATGAAAACTTTTTCTTTTTTAGTCAGAGTCCCACTCTGTTGCCCAGGCTGGAGTGTAGGTAGGACAATCACGGTTCACCACAACCTTGACCTCCTGGGCTCAGGCAATCTTCCAGCCTCAGCATCCCGGGTGGCTGGGACTACAAGAGCATGCCACCATACCGGGCTAGTTTTTTTGATATTTTTGTAGAGAAATGATCGCATTATGTTGCCCAGGCTGGTGTCAAACTCCTGGCCTCAAGTAATCCTCTCGCCTTGGCCTTCCGAAGTGCCGGAATTAAGGTGTGAACCGCTGTGCCTGATGTTTTAAATGGGGAGGAGGAACAAAGTGGAACAACCTGACGCAGGCTGGGCGTGCAGCCTGGGCAACACGGCGAGACCTCCTCGCCACAGAAAACAAAAAACAGGTCGGGTGTGGGGCGCACCTCCAGTCCCAGCAGCTCAGGAGGCCGAGGCTGGAGGATCGCCTGAGCCCAGGAGGGTGAGGCTGCAGTGGGCCGTGATGGTGCCGCTGCGCTCCCGCCTGAGCGACTGGAATACAAAAGCCGAAGAAACACCCGCTGCCGCTGCACTGTAGCGTCGACTCGAACCAAGACG
>NW_007252913.1:87018-95161 GCF_000164805.1 Carlito syrichta | reverse complement strand
GTTCTGGTCCATCAGTCTGATCTGCTCATCCATCTCTCGGCAACGGGATTCTGCCAGCTCGCTCCTCTGTGTGTTCCAGGTCTCCTTCAATAATCACCAACTTACAAGCCACCTCTTCATATTTCCTATCTGCCTCTTTTGCAATGTGCTTAGCTTCTTTGAGTTGGATTTCCTGGAGTTCCATCTTTTCTTCATCTTTTAAGGCCCGGTTTTCAATAACCTTCATACCTCTCTCGCTCTCATCAGCAGCTTTTTCTGCTTCTTCCAGCTTTTGCAGGGCAGTGGCCAGGCGCTCCTGAGCACGGTCCAGCTCCTCTTCGACCAGCTGGATCCTACCGTTCAAGGAGGCCACCTCAGCCTCAGCCTGTTCCCGGGCCCGCCTTTCTCCCTCCACTTCCCGCTGCAGCCGCTCGGCTCTTTCCTCGGCATCATCGGCCTGCTGCTGCAGAACCTGGATCTTGCACTTCACCGCCTCGATGGTGGTGATTCCAGCCATGGTGCCCACCCAGCTGCCGCTTGAACTCCGTTCCTGCCTCCTCCGCTCGGCGCTGCAGCCGCTTCTCTCTGATGTTCTTGATAACATTTTCTTTTCTCAAGCTTACTTTATTTTAAGAATACAGTATTTAGTACATGCAACATACAAAATATGTGTTAATTGACAGTTCATGTTACTGGTAAGGCTTCTGGTTAACAGTAGGCTATGCAGCCTGGGCAACTTGACGAGACCTCATCTCTGCAATAAATAAATAAATAATTAGCTGGGCGTGGTGGCATATGCCTGTAGTTCCAGCTACTTGGAAAGCTGAGGTGATTGAGGCTGCAGTGGCCATGAGCGTGCCACTGCACTCCAGCCTGGGTGACAAGAGTGAGATTCTGACTCAAAAAACAAACAGACAAAAAACAGTAGGCTATGTACTTAAGTTTTTGGGAGTCAAAATTATACTAGGACTTTTGACTCGGGGGGAGGGGCTTGTGTCCCTTACCCCCAGTTGTTCAAGGGTGAACTGTATTGCCATTGGCCTGCAGCAGAGCAAGGCAGCTGCTGTCACTCCCATGATTGGAGGCAAGTTGCTCTCCAGCATGGTAAGACTGGAGAACAGAATAGAGAGCATTAAAATTGGCAGGAGGTGGCAAGGTCACCCGAGGCCACAGATGATCAAATGCTCTGTCTGAAGGAGCCAAGGGAGAGAAGTACCAAAACAAAACAAGAAACAAGCACTACTAGAAACAAAAAAGACAGTCACAAAACGAATACACAAAAGAGAAGTTTCCTTAGAGTCCAGCAATGACCAGTCAGAAAATAGCTCACTAGAGTAGCACCCAGAAAAACACCTGATTCCTAGACACTGAACAAGTCATCCGCAGGAGAAACGAAGTCCCCGCAGAAGGGCTGAGATGAAGCCATGGGGGTAGAGGCACAAGTTGCTGCTTCTTGAGCAGGTGGTCTTGATTTAGTCCTTCTTAGATAATACATTCAATGCCACTACTATTACAATCCCAAAGATATTTAACAATGGATAAAAATTGTGAGATTGTGATAAACGCAGAGGAATCAAAGGTTTGCATATTTAAAATCTTAAGGCACCAAAGGAGACCTCGATGGCACGCTCTCTGGTTTTACCTCCTCCGGGTCTCATTTGCTCATCCGCAGGTGACACTGCCATCTGCCTCCCCTTCTTGCCAGCCAAGTCAAGGGACCTGTCTGCTCATCTGTCCTCCCCGGCCGCTCTCTCTGGCCTCTCACCCCAAGTCCAGGCCCATCTCCGTCACTCTCACCAGTTGTCTCTTCCATTGAAGACTTTGACATTGTCCAGACACTGCTGCCACCCCAAACACCTCTTTTGTCCATACCACCCTCTGAGCCCTAGATTTGTACAGACACCTGCCCACCTGCCATCACCCTGAGAGTCCAAGGGAAACGGGGAACTCCGTGTGGCTGCCATGGACGGGGCTACCAGATGCAGCAAGTAAAACTTCAGAAGGCCCAGTTGAGTTTGAATTTCAGAGAAATGACTTTTTTGATATAAATATATCTCAAATTTTGCACGAGGCATGCTTATACTGAAACAACTTGTTATCTGAAATGCCAATCTGCCTGGGGCTCTGTGTTTTCCCCTAGCCCTGGCTGTGGAGTCACCTCCCCTCCACTCCTCCCTCCTCTCGTCCCCTCATCCCTTCCTGTCCTCCATCCTCTCTCCTATCTCCCCTTGGCCCCTCTCTGCCCTCCCCCCTTCCCTCCTTTCCCTCTTCGCCACTTCCCTGCACTCTGCTAGGTGACTCGCAGGCTGTTCTTCATTCCTCTCCGCTGCTTCACTTCCCATATCCAGGCCCACTATCACCTCCAGAACTCCCGGGAGCCCAGCCCCACTTCCCAATCTTCACCTGACCCCCTGCCTTCACTCCAGTGCCTTCAGCCTACACGGGGGCCAGAGCTGAGGCCTCTTTTATCATCCCATCAGGTTACCCCCTTCAATCTCCTTTAAGATTTTCCCAGTGACCTTGGAATGAGATCTGACCTCTTAGAGGATCTCAGTAACAGCCTTGGCTCAAAGTCCCCTTTCCTTCTCTACCAATAAATTGGAGAAGCAATAATGTTTAAAAAAGAAAAGCTCTCTTTCCCACCATGCTTCAGTCAAAAAGGCTTCCAGAAACTTCCAAGAACCAGGGCCTTCACATATGCATCCTTGTACTCTGGAGTGCACTTCCCCAGCTCCTCAGGGCTCCACCCCCACCTTGGGCTTTACTCCCCTGGTCTCCTGCTTATGTCTCTCTGCACCATGTGACTATACTGTTTATAGGGAGCATGGCTGCTCTGCCTTGGCACTGTGGGCGTTTTGTGCCTGGTTAGGCTCTGTTGCAGGGGGCTGCTCTGTGCCTACAGCAGTAGTTGCTTAGTCCTCCCCGACCTGGCATCCCTGGCTTAGTGGGCATCCCTGGCTCCTACCGTCTCCCAGTCATAACTCTACATGCCCTGCCTGTGTGATGTGATAGAAATTTCCAGGAGAAATCTTCCCTCTTACAAATGTTTCTCCTCTGGAGGCAATAAAACCCTTGCGGGGAGAGTCGTGGTGTCAGCCACCAAGGGTCTGTGGAGGGACTGTACTTTCTTGTTCTCTTCTCCCTACAATGTAGGGCTTTGCTATGTGATCCATGAACTGCTTTTATGTTGGTGATAACTGGCCATTGTATCTGACAACAAGGCAGGAACCACCATGCAAACAATAACTTGGTGGGGCAAATAGTTGACTTTTCCCCTCACAGGTGGAATCCGGCTCAGGACAGTCCTTCCTAAGCCTTCCTAAGTTGGTGGGGAGAAGCACAGGTTGGTGCTGCCCAAGTCAGGTGGACCCCTGCCCCTGTGAGGGAGCCAGCCCCAGGCCATGGGCCAGGTCACTCTACCTCCCTGCCCCTAGTTTCAGCAACCTCTCAGCTAACTCAGAAACTGTTGACCTGGGGTCCAGGTGGGGGTCCTAAGCATGGCACATGTGGGGGTAACACTAATATAAGATGAGGGGTCTGATAGGGTGTGCAGGTGACACAGAAGAGGGTCATGGGTGGGTGGAGTGGGAGGCTTCCTGGAGGCTGGGCAGTTATCTCTTTAAGGGTGGAAGTGGTACTGACCTGGGTGGGCCAGGAGCAGAGGGCAGAGTAGATATGGCACAGGGTGAGACATGCAGTCGGCTGGGGTTTCTGCTCTGAGGTCTCAGAGCATCCATGGGAACTGCTCATGGGAGGGAGTGAAGTGATCTCGTGAGACCTAATGAGGATATAAAATAAGGCTAGGCTGGGATGGCCAGGCCCACATGCCCTGCACCGCTGCCAATTCTGGCCAGTGTGTCTGTGGAGTCTGCTTTAACAAAGCTATTTGGAAACCATGATTTGAGAGATGATTAAAGTGATGCCTTTTGGATATCAAAGAAATTAATGAAATAAAACCATCTTAGGGAAAAGAAATATTTTCCATAAACACAGTAACATCATTATGTTAAACGAATAAGATCTTGTTTAAGCAGGGAGCCCTTCCATGGTGGCTGTGTGGACATTACCCTCCTCACCAAGGAGAACAGAGTCCTCTGGAAACATTACCCTATCCGGAATTCCTCCTATCCTTGAGTGAGGAGGGCTGGTGTCGACAGCATCCCTCTTGAGGTTCCATGTTTATGTGGGACAGGGGAGCATGGGGGAGAAGTGAGTGGGCAGACAGGAGGTCCAAGGGCACCTCTGTGTGGTACGCTGGAAGCAAGGCAGAGCACCCTCAGCGTCAGTTCACCCCTTCACTTGCCACAAAGAAACTGAAGTGCAGGGGTGATGGAGCCACAACTGCAGTCAGGTTTCTCCCCCACCCCCACCCCCACCTCCACTCCCATCTCTTGCTGTCTTCCCCGGCTGCAGCATCTCCCTGAGTCCCCTGAGGAGGAAGAGGCTCTTGGGCAGGAGGCCCACACCCTCCAGGTGTACCTTTATTGGAATCTCTGGATGCACCAGCCACCGTCCCTGTAAGGGACAAACACCCAGTTCACATGATTGAAATGTGTACCCCACAGGCTTGATTTAGGGACTTGAAAGGTGTCAGGAACTCTGTCTGTCTGTGTCACAGACAGGTGCTCCCCGAGGCTCACAGGACTCTGGCGGCCACACACTCAGATTCAGCCTAGAGGAAAAAAATAGTCTTTTCTCCATGGCTCCGAGTCCTATCTCCTCCCCGGGACGATCTCGATGGCCAGGCCTGAGTGAGGGAACAGCCCACCATGCCACGTGGACCTTTAGGACAGACCGGCTCTAGGCCTGAAGGAGGTGGCCACTGTCAGGTAAGCCCTCGGGACTGTAGTCACGGGTCTCAGCATTTGCACTGGAATTCACACTACACGTGGCACCCACAACACACACTCTACCAGATGCCTGTTTTAGTTGATTAGAAGCCAAGCGTGGTGGCTCACGCCTATAATCCCAGCATTCTAGGAGGCCGAGGTGAGAGGATTTCCTGAACCCATGGGTTCGAGACCAGCCTGGCCAACTTGGCAAGACCTTATCTTTACAATAAATCAAAAAATTAGCTGGGTGTGGTGGCATGTGCTTGCAGTTCCAGCTACTTGGAGGCTGAGGCAGAAGGATCACCTGAGCCCAGCAGGCTGAGGCTGCAGTGGCTGTGAGAATTTCACTGTACTCCAGCCTGGGCAACAGAGTGTGTCTCCGACTCAAAAAAAAAAAAAAAAAAAAAAAAGAAGAAGAAGAAGAAGCAGAAGAAGCAGCAGCTATAAGGTTTATTCCAAGGGGAAAAAAAAAATCAGAACAGACATTTCTAACTAGCTATTTGTCTTAAGAATTCCACCTAAAACATTTCCTTATGCTGCTGAACACCATTTCCATTGTGGATATAAAGGTTTCTCAATAGCCTTGGCCTGGGACTGACAACACGCACACTGACAGGCATGCGCCTATGGAAGGAAGACAAAAATCCAGAAATTTCTTCCTGCAGCTAAACACACAGAGAGGGTAAACACACACACTGAGTTGATTAACAAATAAGAATTCTTCAGATTTGGACTCCAGAATTAGAACTGTGTCCAGATTTAAAACTGTATGACAATCTGAAGAGGTTACTTATACTACTTTTCCTGCAATGACTCAGGCATTTCCATTCATACTTGTATTTATATGGGTCATATATGTCAATAAATATTGCAGTCATTAAAAAAAATAAACTGAACCAAACTGAAAAACAGAAACCTAAAGCCCCAGCATGTCAGTCAAAGAAAAAAAGGCATGCCTTTCCCAGGACAGACAACTAAGGAGTTTATACTATGACAACACCAGCCAACACTTCCCATGTGAAGATGGGCTCTCAAAAATAAGAGCTCACAATGCATTGTTCTTTTCTGATTTGATGAAAAACTTTCAGTGGCTATATACAAAACTTTAAAAATGCATGTGGTTATATCAGAGTCATCTGTAAACAGAAGGGAATACAGGACGGAAAAGAACTATATATACTCAGAGAGTTTTGTTTTATTTTGTTTTGAGTCAGGGTCTCACTCTGTTGCCTGGGCTGGGGTGTAGTGGCATGATCATGGCTCACTGCAGCCTTGACCTCCTGGATTCAGGTGATCCTTCCACCTCAGTCTCCTAAGTAGCTGGGACTATAGGCGTGCACCACCACATGTGACTTTTTTGATTTTTTTTTTTTTTGTAGAGACAGGGTCTTGCTGTGTTGCCCAGGCTGGTCTTGAACTCCCAGGTTCAAGCAATCCTCTCGCCTTGGCCCCCAAAGTGTTGGGATTTATAGGTGTGAGCCACTGTACCTGGGTCATAGTGAGATTTTAATAACTGCATAAGACAAATAGCTCGACTGTAAAATTGTCACAGATAAGTTCTCAACCTGTAGACTAGAGTACTTTAAAAAAAAATTCTACATTACCATTCTGGGTAGCAAAATCTTCATCACCAAGGAGATCTGGCTAGTGCTACAGCTTGGGAAGAAAACAGCGTGTGCTCAGTGATTTCACTAATTACAGCTGGGCTCCAATTACATTAACATACTGATAACCTCATAAAGTTGTGTTTGTTCTTCCAAAATATAACATTAGCCAGACCACTCAGAATAATGTTAAGATTACAGGACTTTGGACTTTCAGCAGAACATGAATCGTTTTCTTGGTAAACAAGGAAGATCTTTATAAGTGATCACGACATAGTGTTTTATTTACACAAGCTTTAGAGGGTGCAACCTCTTGGTGCAGCCTCTGGACACCAGTAAAGAACATTTATTTACTTGGTTATTTAAGTAAAAAAAAAAATTACACAACCCAGCTCTCTGCCTTGCTAACAAAGAAATGTTTGTCTCTCAGGAAACAAAAACAGTAAAGTCCATGCCAAGCCATGGATCCTAACACAACAGGAGGTAATAAAATTATTATAAGGTTTTGCTTTTCACATAACTTTAGCCAAAACACTGAAGTGGCAAGATCCGTTTTCCGATTATATGAAACTGGAGCCGACACTGAGGATTTCACGCACATCTGATGCTCCTTGGAGAGGTTTACAAACAGGCACCAGGAATCCCACAGGTCCCTTGAAGCCCCGACTCCTTTCCCCACCAGGCCTAGGTCGCTTCCACCACAAACAGACGTTACCGAGAGCTGCAAAAACAGCGCTAGTGCCCGGGCGTCCTCACTGCCAGCACGAGGGCGACCCGTGCAGCAGGTGCCTCTGACCAAACATCGCCCCTTCTGCGGAAAGGCCACAGGGCAGTAATAACTGCGGGGTTTCCCCTGGGGCACTGGTTCTCTCAAGCGGCCCATTTCGTTTTCATTAACAGGTAGCGAAATACATGAAATCAATCCAATCGCTAATGCAGTTTATAAAGAGTCTTGAGTTCATAAAATGAAAACAGTGCAGACAAGGGAAGTGAGGAGGACGGCTTCTTGCTGAATCTGCGGCAGGTTGCTGTGCTCATGTGCTGTTCATGCTCGCTCTCAAAGCGGAAAGCGGGCGTGTTTCGCCACCTCACCGAGAGTCCTCATCCCTCTCTAAATTTCTATCGCCAGGAGTGTCAAGTTAAGCAAGCAAACAAACAAAAAGTCTCTGAAAAGGAAGACGGCTGGCCTCACGTCTGCAAAGGACATCATTTGCAAATAAGCAAATGCATGTGACAAAGTCAGATTTTTCGTTTTAACGAATTTCCAGATAAATGGGCTGTGGTTCTGATTCCCGAACACTGTGCTAAGTGTGCAAGGTGCCCGCTTCCAGATTTTGCAACACAGGACAGCCTGAGAGAGCAGTGACCGCCTCTCAGAGCATGAATAAACAGAGGTGCGGGGCAGCGGGACCCGCGTGCTATTTTTCCTGCCGAAAGCAAGTTCTCCGGTGCGGGCAGAACTGCTGCGTGCCTTTCAGTCCGCCCGGATTCCCCAGTGTCCGCAGAGCCGTCCCTTCTCCCGGCGGGAGGCGCAGCCCAGTGCAGCCGCTGTCCGCACCCCTCACCCCACCACGCCTGAGCCGTGGGGACCCTCCTCGCCGCGGACCCCGCTGGAAAGGCAGCCGCTCGCGGTCAAGGGCAGCGGGCCTGTGCGCTCGCGGCGCCCGCCCTCCCTTCCCCTCCCCTCGCGGACGCCGGACGGGCCGAGGCGCCGGGGCTCCGCCGGGA